>NW_007260464.1:0-12435 GCF_000164805.1 Carlito syrichta
AGGTCAATAATGAAATCAAAACAGAGATCAAAAGATACCTGGAAACAAATGAAAATGAAGAAACATCTTACCAGAGTCTCTGGGCTGCCATGAAAGCTGTAGTAAGAGGGGAATTTATATCCCTACAAATGCACATGGAGAAAATGGAAGGAGTACAAATTAACAGACTAACAAGCCACCTAAGGAAGCTGGAAAAGCAAGACCACAAAAACCCTAATTTCAACAGAAGAATCCAGATCACCAAAATAAAAACCCAAATCCAGGACATAGAAGACAAAAAGATAATACAAAAAAAATCAATGAAACAAAAAGCTGGTTCTTAGAAAGAATAAACAAAATTGATGGTCCCCTAGCTAGACTGACCAAGAAAGAGAAAGAAAAGCCCAAATAAGCACAATCAGGAACACAAAGGATGAAGTCACATCTGGCCCTGAAGAAATACATAAGATCATTAGAGACTACTATGTTTACCTGTATGGAAATAAGCATGAAAACCTCAAGGAAATGGAGGACCTTCTGTCATCACACAACCTGCCTAGGATGAAACAAGAAGAAATTGACACCCTAAATAGACCAATAGCAATCAGGAAACTGACTATGTAATAAGAAAATTACCTACCAAAAAAAAAAAAAAAAAGCCCTGGACAGATGGCTTTCCAGCAGAATTCTACAAGACATTTAAAGGGGAGTTGATTCCAATCCTACTGAAGGCATTTCAGGTGATTGAGAAAGATGGAACCTTCCCCAAATCATTTTATGAAGCTAAAATCACATTGATACCCAAGCCAGGTAAAGATCCAACAATGAAAGAGAACTACAGGCCAATATCTTTGATGAACATAGATGCTAAAATTCTCAATAAGATCCTAGCAAACCAGATTCAACAACACATCTCAAAAATCATCCATCATGACCAAGTAGGCTTCATCGCTGGGATGCAAGGCTGGTTCAACATTCGTAAAACCATTAATGTAATTAAATACATCAACAGATGTCAAAAGAAATATCACATGATTATATCATTAGATGCAGAAAAAGCTTTTGATAAAATCAGTACCCCTTCCTGATAAAAACCCTCGAACATCTAGGCATACAGGGAACATACCTCAAAGTAGTAAAAGCCATCTATGAGAAACCCACAGGCAGCATACTCCCAAATGGACAAAAATTGGAACCATTTCCCCTGAAAACTGGAACAAGAGAAGATTCCCACTCTGACCCCTCCTGTTCAATATAATATTGGAAGTCCTGGCTAGAGCAATCAGAGAAGAGAAGGCAATAAGGGGTATCCAAATAGGAAAAGAGGAAGTCAAATTATCTCTCTTTGCAGATGACATGATCATGTACCTTGAAAACCCAAGAGAATCTGTCAAAAACCTCCTTACACCGATAAAGGCCCTCGGCAAAGTCTCAGGATATAAAATAAATGTGCAAAAGACATCGCATTTCTTTACACCAATAATAAACAAACAGAAACCGAAATAAAAAGCACAATTCATTCACAATAACCACACACACAAAAAATGAAATACCTTGGCATCTTCCTAACCAGAGACATGAAAGACCTTTATAATGAAAACTACAAAACTCTGCTCAAAGAAATCAAGGATGACACAAACAAGTGGAAAGATATCCCATGCTCATGGATTGGAAGAGTCAACATTGTGAAGATGTCCATCTTACCTAAGGCAATCTACAGATTCAATGCAATACCTATCAAATTACCAGCAACATTCTTCTCACACCTAGAAAAAACAACACAGGAATTCATATGGAAACACAAACGACCAAGAATAGCCAGAAAAATCCTCAGCAAAAAAAAACAAAGCAGGTGGTATCACATTACCAGACTTCAAACTTTACTATAATGCTACAATCATCAGAACAGCTTGGTATTGGTATAGGAACAGGCATATAGATCAATGGAATAGAATTGAGATTCTAGGAGAAAGACCTCAATTTCTCAACTAACTTATCTTCGACAAAGCCTCCACCACCTACCACTGGGGAGAGGAGAACCTATTCAGTAAATGGTGCTGGGAAAACTGGCCGATCACATGCAGAAGATCAAAACAGGATCCCTATCTGTGCCCAAACACAAAAATTAACTCCAAATGGATCAGAGACCTAAATGTAAAACCTCAAACCATTAGAACCTTAGAAAATGAACATACCCTCATGGAAATTGGAACTGGCATCCAGTTCCTGAACAAAAGCCAAAACCCACAGGCCATAAGGGATAAAATAGACAATTGAGACCTCATTAAACTGACAACCTTCTGCAAAGCCAAAGATACCATCAAGAGAGCAGGGAGACAGCCTCTAGACTGGGAAAAAGTATTTGCCAACTCCAGGTCTGACAAAGGCTTAACACCTTGGATCTACAAGGAACTCAAACATGCTGAAAAGAAAAAACAAACCACCCCATTATAAAATGGGCAAAAGATATGAGCAGACACTTCACAAAGGAAGACATCCGAGCAGCCAACAGACACGTGAAGAAATACTCAACCTCACTAATCATCAGGGAGATGCAAATCAAAACCACACTGAGATACCACCTAACTAAAGTCAGAATAGCAATTAACAATAACTAAAAAAATAACAGTTGTTGGAGAGGGTGTGGTGAAAAGGGAACACTTCTACATTGTTGGTGGGAGTGTAAACTAGTGCAACCTCTGTGGAAAGCAGTGTGGCTATTCCTAAAAGCTCTAAACATCAACCTCCCATATGACCCTGCAATCCCCCTACTGGGAATATAGCCTGAAGATCTCAAATCACTCTATCTAAAAGATACCTGCACTCGAATGTTTATCACAGCATTGTTCACAATAGCAAGAACCTGGAACCAACCATGCTGCCCATCAAAAGAGAACTGGATTAAAAAAATGTGGTACATATACATGATGGAATACTATGCAGCCATAAAAAAGAACAAAATCATGAATTTCACAGCAACTTGTATGGAACTAGAGTCTAATACTGAGTGACCTCTCACAGAAATAAAGATCTGAGTATCACATGTTCTTACTCATATAGTGGACCTTGATCATCCAACGCACTACCATAAAAAAATGACTGACAGTTGTGGGAAACTATGGGAGGGGGGAAGAGAGATGGGACCAATGGTAGTAAACATCTCTCTGGGGATGGGGAGACACCTGTTATCAACAAGGGGGCCTGAATGAAGCATATTTGTATACCTAACTGTACCCCACAACATCATTATAAAAAATATTGATAAAAAAAGACACATAGCCATCAGACTATCTGAGTTTGACCTGAAAAAAATATCTTCAAAGAAGCTGAAAAAAAGGGCCTGATCACCTACCAAAGGAGATCCATTAGATTGACAGCAGACCTCTCAGCAAAAACTATACAAGTCAGATGAGATTGGGAGCCCATTATTAAAGAAATTTCCCATAAGAATTTTTTACTCCACTAAAATAGCTTCATAAAATAATGAGAAAAAAAGTATTTCCCAGAGAAGATACTACTAATGGAATTATTCCCCACCAGAATGACCCTACAAGATATGTTAAATCAGTGCTAAACCTGGAAATAAAAGAATAATACTTTTTACCACAAAAACACACATAAGCACCTATTGCAAAGGCCCTGTAAAGCAAGACACAACCAAGACTACAAAGCAACTAACTAAAAACACTATGACAAAAACAAAACCTCACATATTAATACTAACTTTTAATGTCAACAGCTTAAACACCCCACTTAATACACACAGAGTGGCAACTGTATTTTAAAAAGACCTATTATTCTGCTATCTCTAAGAGATACATCTCACATTTTACATCACCCAAATGCTCAAGGCAAAAGGATGTACAAAAATCTACAACTCCAATGGGAAACAAAAAAGAATCATTTTCTATTCTTGTATCACATAAAGTAGACTTTAAACCAACAACAGTAACAAAGGACAAGAAAATACATTAAATAATCATAAAAAATTCAATTCAAAAAGAAGATTGCTATCCTGAATATAAACACACTCAACATTGAGTATCCAGATTTATAAAACAATTTCTACTAGACCTAACGGAAGATTTAGACAGTCACACAATAATAGTGGAGAACTTCAACACCACAATGACAGCATTAACCAGATCACTGAGGCAGGAAACAAAGAGAGGCATTCTGGATTTAAATTCAACATATGATTAATTGGTCTTATTAGGCATCTACAGAATACTTCACTTAGGCACCACAGAATATACAGCCTTCTCATCTGCAAATGGAAAATATTCTAAGATGTTTTATGCTTCATCATGAAATGAGTCGCAATTACACACACACACACACACACACACACACAAAGTCACACTGAGCATCTTCTTGAACCACAGAAGAATAAAAATACAAATAAATACCAAGAGTTACACTCAAATCCATACAAATACATGTAAAATAAACAACTTGATGCTAAATAACTTTTATGTAGACAACACAATCAAGACAGTAAAAAAACTAATTTGCAACAAATAAAAATAGAGACACAACATACCAAAACATTTGGGGTGCTGCAAAACCACTGTAAGAAAAAAGTTTGTGGTGCTAAACATCCACATAAAAAAAGATCAAATAAACCACCCAACATCATACCTAAAGAAACTAAAGAAACAAAAATAAACTAACTCAAAGCTAACCTAAGAAAATAAATTACCAAAATTAGATAAAAATTAAATAACTTTGAGACCCTAAGTACCATATAATAACTCAACAAAATGAAAAGTTGTTTCTTGGAAAAAAAATAAATAATATTGATAAATTGTTAACCAGATTAACAAAAAGAAAAAAGAAAAATCCAAATAAACACAACCAGAAATGACAAGGAGACATCACAACTGATCCCACAGTAATACAACAGATTCCTATACCACTATGAAGATCTCTATGCACATAACCTGGAAAATCTAGAGGAAATGGATGGATTCTGGGAAACACACAACCCGTCAATATTGAGAAAAGAAACAAATTGAAACTGAACAGACCAATATCAAGTCACAAAACTGAATTAACAAAAAACCCCCAAAACTTACAACCACCACTATCAACAACAACAATGAAAAAATCTGGACGAGACAAAATCACAGCCAAATTCTACCAGACATACAAAGAGGAGGTGGTATCAATTATGCAGAAAGTATTCCAAAATATCAAAGAGAAAGGATTTTTTTCTAACTCATTCTACAAAACCAATATCATCCTGATATCAAATTCTGTCAAGGACGCAGTAACAACAACAAATAAAACTACAGGTTGATATTTCTGATAAACATACACACACACACAAAATCCTCAACAAAATACTAGCAAGCTGCATTCAGCAGCACATCAAAATAATCATTTTACCATAAGCTGTGGGCTCTGTTCCTGGAATGCAATGATGATTCAACATACATAAATCAATAAACGTGATCCACCACATAAACAAAATTAAAAACAAAAACATTATGATCATCTCAATAGATGCAGAAAAAGCATTAATAAAATCCAACATCCCTTCATTATAAAAATCCTCTCTCAACTAGGAATTGAAGAAACATATCTCAAAATAATAAACACATCTACAGCAAACCCACAGTCAACATCATACTGAATGGACAAAAGTTGAAAGCATCCCCCTTAAGAACTCAAGCAAAACAAGGGTATTCACTCTGACCACTTCTTTTTAACATCATACTGGAAGTTCCAGCCAGAGCAATCATGTAAAGGAAAAACATTAAAAAGCATCAAAAAGGGTGTTAAATTATTTATTTTAACAGATGGCATACTTCTATATCCAGAAAACCTGAAGAATTCTATCATAAGACTCCTAGACCTGATAAGAGAAGTCAGTAAAACTTCAGGATACAAAAATCTATGTTCAAAAACTGGTAGTATTTGTATACACCAATGACATTCACACAGAGAACCAAATCAAGAATACAATCCCATTCAAGATAGCCATTTAAAAAATACCTGGGGAAATATGTAACCCAGGAGGTGAAAGATTTCTACAATGAGAACTACAAAACATTGCTTAAAGAAGTCAAAGATAACACAAACAAATGGAAAAACTAAATAATGCATATAAATTGAATAATCAATATTGTTAAAATGTCCATATTACCTAAAGCAATCTATAGATTTAATGCAATTATTTTTCATAGACTATTGAAAAAACAATTCTAAAATGTATGTGGAACCAAAAAAGAGCCCAAATAGCTAAAGCAATTCTAAGAAGAAGGAAAAAAAACTGGAGGCATCACATTACTCAACTTCAAACTTTACTACAAGGATACAGTAACCAAACAACATGTTACTGGAATAAAAATAGACATATAGACCAGTGAAATAGAAACGAGAACCTAAAAGAAAAGCAACACACCAAAACCACTTGATCTTCAAGGTGAAAGAACTTTATAGCTAATACAACAAAACACTGATGAAAGAAATTGAGGAGAACACACAAATTGAAATACATCGCATACTCATGAATCAGAAGAATTAAAACTGTTAAAATAGCCATACTACCGAAAGTAACCGACGTATCAATATAATCTCTTCAAAACTCCATAAAACCTTCAAAGACATAGAAAAGAGACAGTCCTGAAATATGTAAGGAGCTCCGCCACACACACAAAATTAGCCAAAGCAATACTGAGATAAAAGCACAAAAGCAGGGGCATCATAATACTTGAATTCAAAATATGCTACAAGTCTTTAGTAACTAAAACTGCATGGTATTGGTATAAAGACAGACATAGAGACTAGTGACACAGGACAGAGAACTCAGAAATAAATGTACAGATTTATTTAAAGCTAAATGATATTTGACAAAGGTGCCATTAACAAACATTGGGGAAAGGACAACTTTTTCAATCAATGACACTGGGAAAACTGGACATCCATACTCAGAACTGTGTAAGTAGATCCCTATCTCTCATCATATGTAGCAACCAACTCAAAATGGACTAAAGACTTCAATGTAAGATCTAAAACTACTAGTAGAAATCACAGGGAAAACACTTCAGGATGTGGGCTAGGCAAAGAATTTTATGACTAAAACTTCAGAGGCACAGACAACAAAAACAAAAATATATAACTAGGACTATATAAAACAAAAACACTTTGCCCTGCAAAGAAAACAATTAACAGAGTTAATAGGTAAACTTTATAGTGGTTTTCTACAATCTCTTTATCTGACAAGAGACTAAAATTCAGAATATACAAGAAACTCAAACAACTCAACAGCAAACAACAAAACAAAACAAAACAAACAAAAACAAATAATTTCATTACATAATGGGCAAAGAATTGGAAGAAATTTCCAAAGATATTTCTTGGAAAAGAATTTCTTTTCCAAAAATTCTTGGAAAGAATTTCTTCAAAGAAGACATATACAGATGACTGAAAGCCATATGAAAAAAATGTTCAACATCACTAATCATCAGGAAAATGCAAATCCAACACACAATGAGATATCATCTCACCCCAGTTATGATGGCTTTCATCATAAAATAAATGCTAATGCAGCTGCAGAGTTGAAGGGACTCTTATACACTGTTGGTGGGAAAGTATGTTGGTATGGTAAACTAGTACAACCTCTGTGGAAAATAGTGTGGTGATTCCTACAAAATTTAAAAATCAACCCTCCACATGACCCAGCAATCCCTTTTCTGGGAATACACCTGGAGGAACTCAAGTGATTCTATAAAAAAGATACCTGCACATGCATGTTTATTGTAGCATTATTCACAATAACAAAAACATGGAACCAACTGTGCTTACCATCAATAGTGAACTGGATAAAAAAAATGTGGTACAAATACATGATGGAATATTAAGCAGCCATAAAGAAAGACACAAGTATGGACTTCGCAGAAACTTGGATGGATTTAGAGTCTATCATACTCAGTGACCTATCACAGAAACAAAGAAACGAATACCACATGTTCTCAATCACAAGTGGACCCTGAACATTTATCATAATACTAAAAGAAAGGGATTGGCAGTAGCAGGAAACTGGTAGGGGAGAGGAGGGCACATAACATCATTAGGGGGTATCTGATCTCAAACCAGGAGAAGTGGGGAACAAAGACAGGCCCAAATTTTACCTGTACAATGACCACCTGTATACCTAATCCTAAATTGTACTCCACATCTTAAAAAAGAGGTGTGGAAGTTTCAAAAAAAAAAAAAACAAACCAAAACTAAAAATAGAAATGCCATATGGTCCAGCAATCCCACTATTGGGTATTTATTCTAAGAAAAGGAAATCAGTATAACAGAAAAAATTCTACAACTCCTTGTTCATTGCATCACTATTCACAATAGCCAAAATATGGAATCAACCTAAGTGTTTGTCAGAGGATGAATGGATAAAGAAAACATGGTGCACAATGCAATACAATTCAGTCACAAAAAATTTATGAGCCACTGTCAATTATAGCAACCAGAGGTCATCATGTTAAATGAGATAATCCAGACACATAACAACAAATATCACATGTTCTCTCATATATGGAAGATAAAAAGTTGATCTGATGGAAGTAGAGCATAGAATGATAGTTTCCAGAGATTGGGAAGGGTGGGCAGAAATGAAGAGGCGTTGGTTAATGGATGCAAACATATAGTTAGGAGAAATAACTTCTAGTGTTCTATAGCAAGGTAGAGTGAATACAATGAACAACAATTTATTGCATAGCTCAAAATACATAGAAAAAATATGAAATGTTCCCAACACAGAAAGATGATAAATGATTGAGAGAATTAATATTCTAAATACTCATACTTGATCATAACAGATTGTATGCATGCATTAAAATATCATATTATCCCATAAATATGTACAATTACTATGTATCAATTAAAAATACTAAAAAATGTATTTTACTGATTCTACTATTCAGCTCTAGATTTTTTCTGCTAATAGCTTCTATTTCTTCATTGAGATTTCCAATCCATTTTTTTGTCTTCTAAATCCAGCTTGTGCGATGTCTTGGAGTCAATTTATATTAATTACTTTTTTTCACTGTTTCTAACATGGCTACTGATTTTTGTTTGAAAATTGAACATTGTAGATAGTAAACTATTTTATAGCAACTCTGGATTCTGTTGTTTTCTTCTCAGGATTATTGTTTTGTTGTTACTATTGTTCTGTGAGAATTTTAAATTGTCTGAATGAACGCTACAAGTTTCTTCTCCAAGTATTATGTAACAGCTGGTCTCTCTATTCTGTTCTTGTGCTTTTCACTTCTTTTTTTGTTCTGTTTAGTTTTGTTTGCTTGTTTGTTTTTGTCCTTGTTACTATGTGAGGTGTCTCTTCTAGGCCTGTGTAACTTGGCAATACTGCATCTCACGTTCTTTGTGGCTCCTTGCTTATAGGGACTCCCTCCTAATTTACAGCTTTTCTGCTGATTTAGGACTTTGTTCGCTGGCACTTCAAGCCTGTAAGATTTCAGGTTTTTGGCATCTGGGCTTTTCAAAAATGGGGAATGCATCAGATTAAGACAAAACCCAACAGGGTCACAGGTTAGATCCACATAGCTCTGTCTTTCTAGATTAGATTTTTTTCTCCTTGGCTTTTGTCTGTATTTTATGAACCCCCTGGAGTTTGCTTGATGCAATTATAGCTTAACTGTCATCCAGGGACTTAGACAGAGTATATTGATAGAATTGGTTCTTATTTTTTCTACTGTTCTTTCTCTTTAAAAATTGATCATTTAAATTTCCAGGTTTTTAAACATAGCCCTGACATTTTATCTCTGGCAGCTTATAAGGCTATGTTTCTGAGGCATTAGTCAAAGTGGTTGGGCAGTTTCCTATGCCAGAAGCCACAAATTTATTATCATTATCACTTCTATTTGTATTTTTTTCAATTAAACTCTCCAGGGACTTTTATCAGGTTGGACATTCTTTCCAGTGTATTAAACTAGTTTCTTTTTTAAAAAATGTATAGGTTTTATAAATTTCATCTGTGGAAGGGTTCATGTTGCAACTCTACAACTCTGCTTTAATTATTTTTTCTCTCCGTTTGGTATTATGTTAAAAAACAAATGGCATTAAGGGAAGATCTCTTTACTATAAGGGTTACATTTAAGTATAGATGTTAAATACTACAGCATAAGTATTTTTAAAGTTACTTTAATTCCCTTTGAGACTGAAGCAAAGTAACTGTAAATGAATAGTATTTACCACCAAGAAACTTTTTTTCTAAAGTGAAATATATTCACTTAGTTAAGTATGAATAAATATTACTGAGTGCTTGCTATTTGTAGGCACTGTTCTAAGTACTATATATAGACAAATTCCCTATTTTCTCATGAGACTTAAATTCTAGTAGGAAGAAAAACAAAAAGTGAAATCAACTGGCAAATTATATAGAATGTGATGTCATCATAAGCACTACAGAGAAAAAATTAAGTAGAAAGGATGTATGGAATACCAGTAAATGGAAGAATCCATTTAAAATAAGGAATTAAGAAAGACTCCTGAAGACAAATAGCTGAGGTAAATATCTCTGGGAAATGCATACTAGGCAGAAGGAATAGCAACCAAAAATGTCTCAAGTTGGAAAATGCCTTTAGTGTCTGAGAAATAGTTAAAGGGCCACTGTGGCTAGCCTGCGTGAGTGAGACTTAGGATTTAGAAGGGGGAAATGGAAAAACACCAAGAAGCCCAAATCTTAAAAAGTCTCATAGATCACTACAAGGGGAGCTGAATGAAGCATATTTGTATACCTAACCCTTAGCTGTACCCCACAATATCAAAATAAAGAATATAGATTAAAAAAAGAGAGAGATTCTAAAAAAAATAAAATAAAATAAATCAAAAAATAAAAATAACCAAAAAAAAGTATAAAACAGATTTAGCAATCCCCCTCCTGGAAATATACCTGGAGGAACACAAATCATTCTTCAAAAGAAAGACACCTGCACATGTATATTTATTACCACACTATTCACAATAGCAAAACATGGAAATAACCTTATTACCCACTGAAAGTGAACTGAATAAAGAAAATGTGTTACATATATGTGATGGAGTATTACATAGCCATAAAGAAGGACAAAACCATGGGCTTCTCAACAAATTGGATGGAATTGGAGACAATCATTCTTAGCATCTATCACAGGAACAAAAAACCCTATACCCAAAATCTTAAAAAGTCTCATAGATCACTACAAGATTGAAATGAGGAGTCATTGGAAGGTTTTGAGTAAAGGAGTGATGGTGAGAAATAGTTATTTTGTGTATTTATTTAGCAAGAGGTCTTGATGTATATCAGGTCCTTTGTTTTACCTAGATATGAAATTTCTACCTTATACTCTTTTTAACTTTATTTTATTATAAGAATGTGGGGTGCAAGCCAGGATTAGGTAATTAGTAATATATATGCAGGTGAAGTTTGGTCCTCCAACTGGTCCGCGATTTCCCTAGGTTAGGGTCAGGTACCCTTTGTCTTGTTACATGTCCCCTCCCCCCAGTGCGTCCCTCCCCTGGCAGTGTCCTGTATCTGCTAATCCCTTCTTTGTGCTCTTGTGATTAATGTTCAGGTCCTACTTATGAGTGAGAACATGTGGTATATGGTTTTTTGTTCCTGTGATAGATTGCTAAGAATGATTGTCTCCAATTCCATCCAATTTGTTGAGAAGCCCATGGTTTTGTCCTTCTTTATGGCTATGTAATACTCCATCACATATATGTAACACATTTTCTTTATTCAGTTCACTTTCAGTGGGTAATAAGGTTATTTCCATGTTTTGCTATTGTGAATAGTGTGGTAATAAATATATATGTGCAGGTGTCTTTCTTTTGAAGAATGATTTGTGTTCCTCCAGGTATATTTCCAGGAGGGGGATTGCTAAATCTGTCTTATACTTTTTTTTTGTTATTTTTATGTATTGATTTATTTTATTTTATTTTTTTTAGAATCTCTCTCTTTTTTTTAATCTATATTTTTATTTTGATATTGTGGGGTACAGCTAAGGGCTAGGTATACAAATATGCTTCATTCAGCTCCCCTTGTTGATAACTGGTGTCTCCCCGTCTCTAGACAGATGTTTACTACCATTAGTCCCATCCCCCCCCATAGTTTCACAACACTGTCAGTCATTTTCTTATAGTAGTGCATTGGAAGATAAAGGTCCACTATATGAGTGAGAATATGTGGTACTCAGATCTATGTTTCTGTGAGAGGTCATTTAGTATTATAGACTCTAGCTCCATCCAGGTTGCTGCAAAATTCATGATTTTGTTCTTTTTTATGGCTGCACAGTATTCCATTGTGTATATGTACCACATTTTTTTTATCCAGTCCTCTGTTGATGGACTGCGTGGTTGGTTCCAGGTTCTAGCTATTGTAAACAATGCTGCAATGAACATTCGTGTGCAGGTATCTTTTTTATAGAGTGATTTGAGTTCTTCAGGGTA
>NW_007260464.1:12702-13161 GCF_000164805.1 Carlito syrichta
AGGTTCTTATGGTTGAGGTTTTACATTTAGGTCTCTGATCCATTTGGAGTTAATTTTTGTGTATGGGGATAGATAGGGGTCCTGTTTCAATCTTCTGCATGTGGTCAGCCAGTTTTCCAGCACCATTTACTGAATAGGTTCTCCTCTCCCCAGTGGTAGGTGGTGGAGGCTTTGTCGAAGATGAGTTGGTTGAGAAATTGAGGTCTTGTCTCTGGAATCTCAATTCTACTCCATTGGTCTATATGCCTGTTCCTATACCAATACCAAGCTGCTTTGATGATTGTAGCTTTATAGTAAAGTTTGAAGTCTGGTAATGTGATACCACCTGCTTTGTTGTTTTTTTGCTAAAGATTGTTTTGGCTATTCTTGGTTGTTTGTGTTTCCATATGAATTCCTGTGTTGTTTTTTCTAGGTCTGAGAAGAATGTTGCTGGTAATTTGATAGGCATTGCATTGAATT
>NW_007260464.1:13475-16707 GCF_000164805.1 Carlito syrichta
ATGGACATCTTCACAATGTTGATTCTTCCAATCCATGAACATGGGATATTTTTCCACTTGTTTGTGTCATCTTTGATTTCTTTGAGCAGAGTTTTATAGTTTTCATTGTAAAGGTATTTCACATCTCTGGTTAGGAAGATGCCAAGGTATTTCGTTTTTTTTTTGTGGCTATTGTGAATGGAACTGTGCTTCTTATTTGGGTTTCTGTTTGTTTATTATTGGTTTAAAGAATTGCAATCATCTTTTGCACATTTATTTTATATTCTGAGACTTTGCCAAAGGCCTTTATCAGTGTAAGGTTTTTGACATATTCTCTTGGGTTTTCCAGGTATACTATCATGTCATCTGCAAAGAGAGATAATTTGACTTCCTCTTTTCCTATTTGGATACCCCTGATTGCCTTGTCTTCTCTGATTGCTCTAGCCAGGACTTCCAGTACTATATTGAACAGGAGGGGTGAGAGTGGGCATCCTTGTCTTGTTCCAGTTTTCAGGGGAAATGGTTCCAATTTTTGTCTGTTTAGGAGTATGCTGGTTGTGGGTTTCTCGTAGATGTCTTTTACTACTTTGAGGTATATTTCCTGTATACCTAGATGTTCGAGGGTTTTTATCAAGAAGGGATGCTGGATTTTATCAAAAGCTTTTTCTGCATCTAATGATATAATCATGTGGTTTTTGTTTTGACATCTGTTGATGTATTTAATTACGTTTATTGTTTTGCGAATGTTGAACCAGCCTTGCTTCCCAGGGGTGAAGATTGCTTGGTCATAATGGATGATTTTTGAGATGTATTGTTGAATCCAGTTTGCTAGGATCTTGTTGAGAATTTTAGCGTCCATATTCATCAAAGACATTGGCCTGTAGTTCTCTTTTTTTGTTGGATCTTTACCTGGCTTGGGTATTAATGTGATGTTAGCTTCATAAAATGATTTGGGGAGGATCCATCTTTCTCAATCGCCTGAAATAACTTCACTAGGATTGGAATCAGTTCCTCCTTAAATGTCTTGTAGAATTCTGCTGGAAAGTCATCTGATCCGGGGCTTTTTTTGGTAGGTAGTTTTCTTATTACATAGTCAATTTCCTCGATTGTTATTGGTTTATTTAGGGTCTCAATTTCTTCTTGTTTCATCCTAGGCAGGTTGTGTGATGACAGAAAGTCCTCCATTTCCTTGAGGTTTTCAAGTTTGTTTCCATACAAGTGTACGTAGTAGTCTCTAATGATCTTTTGCATTTCTTCAGGGTCAGATGTGATTTCATCTTTTGTGTTTCTGATTGCGCTTATTTGGGTTTTTTCTTTCTTTTTTTTGGTCAGTCTAGCTAGGGTTCCATTGATCTTGTTTATCCTTTCGAAGAACCAGCTTTTTGTTTCATTGATTTTTTGTATTATCTTTTTGTCTTCTATGTCCTGGATTTGGGCTTTTATTTTGGTGATCTGGATTCTTCTGCTGAAATTAGGGTTTTTGTGATCTTGCTTTTCCAGCTTCCTTAGGTGGCTTGTTAGGCTGTTAGTTTGTGTTCCTTCTATTTTCTTCATGTGTGTTTGTAGGAATATAAATTCACCTCTTACTACAGCTTTTAAGGTGTCCCAGAGATTTTGGTAAGATGTTTCTTCATTTTCATTTGTTTCCAGGTATCTTTTGATTTCCGTTTTGATTTCATCATTGACCCAGGAGTTGTTTAGCATCATGCTGTTTAGTGTCCATGTCTTTGTGGGTTTTGGGAGTACCTTGTTGGTGTCAATGTTTATTTTTATTTCACTGTGGTCCGAGAAGGTACATGGTAGAATTTCTGTCTTTTTATATTAGCTTATGCTTAATTTATGGCCGAGTATGTGGTTGATCTTGGAATATGTCCCATGCGGTGATGAGTAGCATGTGTATTCTCTGGTCTTTGGATGGAGTGTTCTGTAGGTATCAATTAAGTCCATTTGTTCCAGAGTCACATTGAGATTCCGAATCTCATTGTTGATTTTTTGTCCCGATGATCTGTCGAGGGTTGTGAGTGGGGTATTAAAGTCCCCAGTTATGATTATGTTAGAATCAAATCTTTCTTTAGTTTTCCTAGGAGTTGCTTTGTAAAAGTTGGTGCACCTATTAGATGCATATATGTTTAGGATAGATATTTCTTGTTGATGGAGTGAGCCTTTTATCATTATGTAGTGGCCCTCTGTATCTTTTTAAATTTTTGATAGCTTAAATAGTATTTTGTCTGAAATTAGGACCATGACTCCTCCTTTCTTTTGTGTTCCATTTGCCTGGAAATTTGTTTCCCATCCCCTCTTACTTTGAGTCTGTGCATGTCCTTTCTAGTGAGATGGGTCTCTTGAAGGCAGTATATTGTTGCCTGGTGATTTTTTATCCATTTTGCCATTCTATGTCTTTTCAGTGGTGCATTTAGTCCATTCACATTCAGGCTAATTATTGAAATGTGAGAGTTCATCCCTAACATACAGTTCTTTTATAGTTGTTCTTCCACTTGGTTTATTGTCTTTCTTTGTTTTGGGGGTTAGTTCATATGTATTTTATTCTTTTTCCTGTACTCTTGTGAAAAATGTTGCTCTTTTTTCCCCCCCTTTCTTCTGTGTTTAGTGCTTTCTTAAGTGTTTCATGTAGAGGTGGTTTGGTAGCAGCGTAAGTTCTTAGGGATTGGATATCTGGGAGAGATTTTAATTCTCCCTCACTGATGAAGATTAATCTGGCAGGGTAGGTTATTCTTGGTTAAAATTGTTTATCTTTTAGGACTTTGAAGATAGGGCTCCAAGCTCTCCTAGCCTGCAGGTTTTCTGTAGATAAATCTGCTGCTATTCTAATTGGTTTTCCATGGTAGGTAATCTGACCTTTTTCTCTTGCTGCCTTTAGGATTTTTTCTTTTATGCCTACTTTGTTTAGGTGAATTATTATGTGTCTAGGAGTTGGTTTTCTCATTTGTTGTCTTGTAGGGGTTCTCTGGATCTCTTGTGTTTGATTTTTTGCATCATTGATTAGATAAGGGAAGTTTTCTTGAATGATCTCATGGAAGGTTTGTTCCAATGTGGTCTCTGTCTCTCTTTCTGCCTCAGGCAGACCAATCACTCTTAGGTTAGGCCTCTTGAGATAATCGCTCATCTCTTGAAGGGTTTTTTCTGTCTTTTTGAGCTTGTTTTCTGTGTTCTTGAGAGTTGGGTTATTTCTATATTTTTGGTCCTCAAGCTCTGAGATTCTTTCTTCTGCTTGGAAAATTCTGCTTTCCATGCT
>NW_007260464.1:16902-25284 GCF_000164805.1 Carlito syrichta
AGATCTAATCTCCAGTCTCTCTCCTCTGTTTCTGTTGCAAGCTTGTTGCTTGGAAGGTCTGTGACACTAGTCTCTATTCAGCGTAAGGGAGGGGCTTTGTCTCCTGTTAATGATGTCACCGTGGGAACCGAGGTGGAGGCTCTGCTAGGTGGGCGGGGCGATGAGATGTAAATATGCCTTGAAAATGGCGAAAGTGGTGTACTTTCACTTTTAGGGGCCTCCTGTGGGTCTCTAGGTGGGACCAGCTGCACAGCTGGGTGCTGGATCTGGGGTGCCTCTAGCTGGCTGGGGTGGAGGACAGGGTCCAGCGTTTTCTCCTCTGGAGCTGGAAGCCTGCGATCGGCACCTTACTCCAGCTTGGGGTTCTGCCCCCTTGCACAGGCTTGTGGTCATGCACGCTGAGTGCCTCAGCCAGGGTGGCCCGGGGCTTCCGATCTCCAGAGCTCCAGAGGGCAGGTCGTGGCTCTGGGTCCCTCCCAGGGCACTTTAGCCAGAAATGGGACCAGTATCTCTAAGGGGCGGGTGCTCAGAGCCTCCCTGCATGACCGGCAGCTTCGCGCTGGGTGCTGGTCACAGTGGGGGATGAAGTTGGAGTCTGGGATTTGGAATTCCCCAGCCGCCAGAATCACATATAGTGGAGTAGTTGCTGTCTGGCAGCAATGTCTGGCCCTGTGTGGGACCAAAAGTCCCTAAGCCTCGTAGGAGGTGGGCGGGGGGGGGGTGCAGGAAGAAAAGTAATAGTCTTTTTGGGAAACTCACGTTCGGAGAATCTCAAGGATCCATCTATGCGGTGGCCATCTTGCTTCCCCTCCCAGCATCTTTCCTGTCTTATACTTTAACAAGCTCCCTCTGGCTGCTATATGGAGAAAGGATTGTTTGGGCAAGACTTCAATGAATCAGAAAGCCACTTCAATAATACAGGAGATATCATAGCATCTTAGACTAGAGTGATAACGATGGAGATAGTGAAAAGAAGTGGATTCTGGAAATCTAGAATTCCCAAAGTGCGTTGAAATAAAATAAAGTGGCATGCTGTATTATTGTTGCTAAGATGTGTCCAGCAACTATAGCATTGTAACATAGTAAGCATCACATTATTTGGTGCATGTGTGCTTACATGTTTAACTCTTCCACTCAATTTTGTGATCCTTGAAGATAGAAAATATGTAGTTTTATCTTTGCAACCCACAGTACTGCAGTCCTGATCTAAAAGCTGTCTCACTGAACTTTTTTTTCCTATTGATTTCTTTTCAGTCTTTTTGGGCTGTACAGAATAAGTCTGCTTTTGTTTCCACGTAGAAGTCCTGCACATAATTGAAGCCACCACTTTCCTGCTTCTCCATACACATATAAAATACTAGAAGTGGCCTGGCTCAGTGGCTCAGCCTGTAATCCCAGCACTTTGGGAGGCTGAGGTCAGTGGATTGTCTGAGTCTGCAGGTTTGAGACCAGCCCAGGAAACTTGGCAAGACCTCATCTCTACAATAAATCAAAAATTACCCAGGTATGGTAGCACACACCTGTAGTTCCAGCTACTTGGAAGACTGAGGTGGAAAGATCACCAGAGCTCAGCAAGTCGAGGCTGTAGTGGCCAGGAGCATGCCACTGCATTCCAGTCTGGGAGACACAGTGACACTCTAACTCAAAAAAATTAAAAATAAATTAAATTAAATACTAGAAGTATCTAATCTGTTTGAGAACTCCAATGGAATTGGATTGAGTTTTGAGGGCCATTGACTGGCCACACCAAGGAGATCACAACATGTTTATTGCCCCTAGGGTATTGCCTAAAGATAGAGTTTTCACAAGGCTGGGTTAAGCAGAAATGAATAAAGGAAAGTTAAGACAATTGCCCTATTGAGGAAAACAGATTCCATTCAGGGATCCCTTTCTTCTGTGAATAAATTTGAGCAGCTTAGCCGGGCTCGGTGGCTCAGCCTGTAATCCTGTGCCTTTGGGAGTCTGAGGTTAGTGGATTGCCTAAGGTCGTGGGTTCGAGACCTGCCTGGGCAGGCGAGACCTCATCTCTACAATAAATCAAAAAATTAGCCGGGCATGGTAGTGCACACCTGTAGTTCCAGCTACTTGGAAGGCTGAGGCAGAAGGATTGCTGGAGCCCCAGCAGGTAGAGGCTGCGGTGACCACGAGCAGCCACTGCACTCCAGTCTGGGTGACAGTGAGACTCCAACTCAAAAAAAATAAATAAAATAAAAAATAAAAAATAAATTTGAGCAAATTCTATATTCTGAAACAGGGAAACGTCTTAGACTCAGCATTGAGTTTGTGGTTCTGTGTCATTCCCACAGTGCAGGGGGCCAGCCCCTGCAAGTTTTGGAGAGTTCCTTGGAAGGTGTGTTGGCATTGGTGAATCTGTAGGGATAGATATTAAAAGAAAGAAAGATGGAAGGATAGATATAAAGAGGAAGAAAGAGAAAGAAAGAAAGTGGACAACTGTTCAGTGAAATGAGCAGAAGTCATTTATTGAAAGTTACAGCAGGTATTTATCTCCAAATTTTACACGGGAAGTCTCACAAGTCTTTCACGTGAACAAAAAGCCAGGTGCACGAGGGGCATCCCTCACCCACCAGATGTTTAGGTGTGAGGAGGGACAAACCCCAAGATTGTCTTATTGTTTCCTTTGCTAGTTAATGCTCTTCAAAAGCAGTGCAACAGTCCCTACTAGCCTAATGATGTTTTGATAATCAATAACTTCTAAAGCTCACTCAATACCCATGATGACTAACTTAAACTTTATTATCTTTCTATTTTATGCTAATACTATTTACACAATGCTACGGAAGCTCTTAGTTATAACTTAAACCAATTCCTAAAGAATGTGGCCCAGTCCAAAGATCACGCTGGGCTCTATAGGATGTGGCCCAGTCCAAGGTTCACAGTGGGTCACTTTTTGGAACAATAGACTACATCTCTTAACAAAATGGCTATTCTAAAGTCCTATATATCTATCTTAATATTTATGAAAGTTTCCAATTCCTAATTCTAATATATAAAGCTGATTAGCAGCAGTAAATCTTCCAAATATAAACTGTAAATGTACTAAGGCCAAAACCATGATAGTAGAAAATGGAGACAATGAAATTTCTAAAGTTAACTATATTTTTATTAAATCTAAAAATATCATGATTGATTATGTTTGAACTAACATGATTTCTTGATGTAGTATGACCTATTCTACAATACTTTCTATGAATAAAATAAATTCAATTTCTATAATAGGTAGAAAAAAGACCTTACATTAACTGTAGCTAAAGCCGGCCTAAAAGAATGCAGCCCAGTCCAAAGTAGGCATTGGGCTCTCAGAAATGTGGCTCAACCTAAACTCTGTTCTGGGCCACTCTTGAGAATCATCTATACCATTGAAAAGCTGAAAACAGTTCTCCATAAGTATATACTAATTCTACAAATATTCTTTTAAATCTTAATAAAGAAGCTTGTACCGTATAAAAGGCTCCCAAATGTGACCTGAATTTGAATTATATCTCATACCTAAGCCAAAACCACAGTTTATGGGAAACAGGAACAATGGGTTTCTAGAGTGGGCTATGCCTGTCACAGTCACAGAGGCTTCAACTTAGGCTAGCAGAGTTCCTTTAGGTTGTTTTTGTGCTGTATGGCAAAAGGGGGAGGAAAATGGGATCTATGGCTCCTGAACACATCCTAGCGGTCTCGGGGTCCACGGCCCTCCCTGATCCCTAATGCTCAGTGGGCCTCCGTGTCCAGCTCCCAACATCTCCCCCTTTTTTATTTTTTAGCACAAAACCATGAAACTCATGTTGAGCTGAGAGATGTTCTTTTTCAGTACTCTGAAAATAATTGGAAGCAGGCAATGCAACACAAGAATCACTGCTCCGCAAATTCCCACATTAATGAATATAGACATCAATGACTTTTGATTAATAAATGACGAGAAGTTATTAAATATGAAGTTAGCCAATTCATAGGACCGGAACTGCTTTTTAGTAACAGTTATGTTTTGCATGTCTTGATGTAATTTAGTAAGTTCTATACTTAAGTCCGAACGATTCCAAATTTCAAGGATATGATTTTTTATTTTGTCCCAAGTGTGGACAGACTTATTTACCTCTAAAGGAGTGAGGCAAATCCATTTAAACTCAGAGTGACACTGGAGAGCCAATTTTATCTTTAAAGTCACAAGTTCTTGTCTTACTGTTAAAACTGCCTTCTCCAAAGCACTAACTTTACTTTTTAACTTTCACTCTATAATCTCTTGAGTAGTTAATGCAATAGAAACATTTTTACATAACTGATCAGCAAAAGTAGCTGTATGAACTTTCTTAGATAGAGTTATAACTGAAACTGTTATTGAAGTAGCAATAGCTATTAATGCTGTAATTCCTAAAATTAAAGTAGCTAAAAATTTTTTCTGTCTTTCTAACACAGCATTAACCTCATACAATGTCTGTAAACCATATTCAGTATATTAACGGGATGACAAAGATATGGGGACCATCAAATAGGGGAGTTGTTTAAGAATGACAAATTCCCCATAAAAGGCGTTGGTTAAACAATTAGTAAAATGCATTCAGTACAGGATATCTTATAAACATTAGCATGATAAACAATTTTAACAGTTTGATATTCATTCCAAACAAGAAATATATAAGGAAATTGTAAGTATGCTCTAATATGGCATAAATGAGTTTGTCCAATGGATCTAGACAGGTTGACTGGTTGAAGGGTTGCGAGAACTCTCCACAAATGAGGCTGAATAATGTGCCAGATGCCGTACTTGATGGACTGTATTGGAGACACCCATCCATTGGAATGTCACCTAGGTGTGGCAAGCGTAGAGCCATTAAAAACCCCAGTCACTAATATACAGTCTTTTACCAGGTACAGGATAGTCCACTTTAGAGTTATAAGCACAGTCTCTCCATTTTGGGAAGCCAGTATCTTACTGGATTAGTGACCAGTCCTTTTCCCTATCATTGAAGGGGCAAGCAGGTATGTTGAGAGGTGGTGAAGTTTTAGTTGTACGACTAGGGTCGGTTCCTTCAGGTATTAACATCTCCAGTCACCAACCGTCTTTGATATTGTCCTGATAAGGGCTTTGTGTACTCAGAGACTTCAAGGTAGACATTAAGCAAGAAGCCCAGTAATTATTAAAAGTAGAATTATTATAAAAACAAATAGGGAGGGAGTTGGAATGCCCTTCATAAGAAAAATTACTATTAGTAACATGTTTGACTTGAGCACAAAATAAAGCAGGCCCTCCCATTTTCCTGTAAGGAGATCTTTTCATATTACCATAGGTTTAATTCTTTCATCCAGGTTCCAATGTTTAGCCATAGCTGAATTGCCTGATGAACCCAAATTTAAATGGTTTACAACAAACAAGGCATGATTTAAAATATGGTGGGGAGAACTATATTTTTTAAAGTTTGGTGAGCTCTTTTAACTATGGCTTGACCTTGTGAATAGTAGGGAATTCCTGTGGAGTGAGAAATGTTAAATTGGGAGCAAAATTGCTGGAAAAATTCAGATGTGTATGCCGGACTATTGTCAGGGAGGCCGGACATGCCTACAGTTAGGAACCCGAATAGGTGAAGTAAACTTTGGGCATAAGGGTATGGGAAGCGGTGGCTGTTAGTAAAGGGAATGGACCAAGGAAGGGCAGAATGCTCCATGTTAGCACAAATATGCAACTAAATGGTCTGTAAAAGAGTGGGGGAGGAGGGAGAGATAGTATGAAGACTAGCAGTTTCCAAAAGATGCAGTATATCTGCAACATAATATCAGTGTTTAGATATAAACTTGAGAGAAATTTATTATAGAACAACAAGGAATTTTTAACATTCTTTTGTCCCAGTCACCCCCTAGAGAAGAGACCTATTAAGCCATGTGGAAACTTGAAATGGCTTTTCAAGTACATATGGGGGTGAGGGTGGGTGAGAGAGGACAAAGGAGGTGAAAACCTTTTTTATTTTGTTTACCCAGAATTTGCCTTGAACGCTTGTTGGGAGCCAACATCTATAGCTACATGGCTGAGGCCTGTAAAGGCCCATCTGGAAGATCGCCTCTGACATAGGATATCAGTTATACCTATAATATTGGTGTGTGATTAGTGACCAGTGTGCATACATGGCAGTAAAACTTATAAGTAAATCTCAATACACCTGATGGAAAGTGCATAGCAGAATTATTTCTCTCTGTCTTTCTAAGTTTTACTTCTTTCTAGATATTTTTTAACTTCTATTTCCTGGTAGACTGGGTAGTCAGCTCTTGTTCCCGAAAGCTGTTTCCCCTAGGGCTAAGATTAGACAATAAATTACCATGATAGTTTTGTCGCCCTGCCCCCAGCCAGGTAGAACGTTTTCTTTTGTTTCGTTAATTACCGAAACTCTCTGCTTCAGCCCATGGCCGCCATCTTGGCAACCCTGCATTTCCTTGTTCAAGAGTGTGACAGCTACTATTTGATTTTTAGAGTAGACTTGTTAGGATAAAATATATACATATACACTCATAGCTGCGTAAATCTATGCTTGCTGTTTTGTTTCCTTTTGCTACATTATTCAAGTGTAATAGTTACTATACGATTTATGAAAGAATTAATGATGAGGTATTAGCTTAATAGGATATAGCATAGTATTAAAGTCCAATAACTAGATCATATAAAAATTAAAGTTTAGACATATGAAACATATGAATTATAGTAAAGTTTGGTAGTTTAAGAATAAGTTTTAACTGAGTTATAAGACATTACGTTAAATCGTAATAGGATAATAGTATAACTGACAGTTAAGTCATTTAACTAAACTTATAGATTATAGTATAGTGTTAAGTTGATAATATTAATTGTTAAAAATATTGGGAATCAGTGAACTTGGATTGAACCTAGAGTTAACTCAGGAAAGTTTTTTGTATTAATCAGGGTATAGAGCAAAGAGTATAATATGAATGATTCATTGAACATTATGGAAAACACTTTGAACGATTTGTATTGAAATTGTGCACCTGTGACCTTAATGTAAGCACGGCAGGCATCATGGAATTCAAATTGTTTGCTTGGAAATTGCAGATCTCGTGGTGGTCTTGTGATACATAGTTTGTAAAGCACAAAACTTGTACGCCCCCAGTGAGTGATTATCACATTGCTGGAGGGTATAGAAAATGGTATATAAGTTGGAAAAGGTTTGAATAAAATCGGCTCCAGTCCTGATCAGACTGTTCCCAGAAGAACTGCCTCTGAGTAGTTTCTTCTCGCTGTCCAGATTCTCTGGTGCGGGTCCTAACCCACCCTTGGTCATTGCTGGTCACCGACAAACGCTTGCAATTTATTATTGTTTATTATTATTATTATTATTATTATTTAAGGAGAATATTAAAACAGACAAGTAACTAATAAAGCTAACTCTTGGGTTAAATGCCAAAAAAAATTGTGCCATGGGATGCAGTTTTGAAGGCACTGTTATCATTGGAAAGCATGATTCTCCTGAATTAAGAGGGCATGGTTTCAATGACTATTTTATTATGCTCCAGTCTTTACAAACCAAACGTCGACATTCACCCTGGAGGATCTCGTTGAAATGCAGATTTTGATTTAGTGGGTCTGATTCAATGAACCCAGGCCATGTACAAAGGATCAGAAATGAGACTATTTCTGACTTTTTAATATCTCTAACAATTTCCCAGGTGATGTCCAAGTTGCTGATCTGTAAACCACATATTTAATAACAAGGTTCTAGTAGATAATGTAATAAGATAATTCATTATTAATGAAATGTTTTAAGATAAAGTGCCAGCTGTATTTTCCCTATGACAATGGCTATGAAGATTTTCCCTATTAACCCTTTTTACTTAAGAGAATAATTGCTTCAATAAACAACCTTGAAACATTCAACCCTTTAGTTAGTCTGAATTTAATCACTATGTAAAATGTGGCTCATGTAATAATTAAGAAATGATAATGTCCCGGCAGATGAGGTAAATTATGTTTAAGTTACATTTTTTTTCCTTAAAAGTTCCCTTTTCTATGACTCAAATCACTTGTGGCTTCCAAGATATATGTTATTGAAGGCATAGTCTGTGAGTAATGTAGAGCATGGCATCTAGCAGTCCCCTCCTAACATTCCCCTGCAGAAGCAAAGCTGCATGTATGGGAGTAAATGGGATTCTCATCTCATGTGAGCATTTCGTAGTAATGACATAGCTCTTGGGATAATTTAACTGACCAGGAGAGCCAATCCAGACAATCCTTAATCAGAATGCTATGTTTTCTAGTGCTTGCCATATTAGATTTTAGCCATGCCCTAGAGTTATAAAATTGCTTCCTTATCAATTCATTTTTCATGGCACTAACATTACTTATTTTGGCTGAGGATTCAAGGGTATACTTTAAAA
>NW_007260464.1:25333-83588 GCF_000164805.1 Carlito syrichta
AGTTTCCTCCCTGCCTTAATTAATTGATATACTGTATATAAAGTTGTGGATAAGGTAAACTTGTATGAGAAAAATTGTAACTTAAATACACAAAATAAATTCCTATTTAATTTTATAATGAATTATGTGTAAAAAAATTGTGAACTACCATCCTCCAAATACCTGTCAACATATTTTTTAAGTTTTTTCTTATTAATTTAAAGCAGAATACTTCTGCATTTTCACTTTATGCATAACTCTAAGTATTTCTGCTTTGTTTGTTTTTTCTTTTGACAATTATAGGCCAGCTTTTAACTGCTGTTGCACCAAATCTTTTGTTGTCTTAAGTTTTTTAGATGGTATAGGCCATTGTTTTACCCAAAACTGGCTTATTGACATGCAACCTTAACAACAATGGCCTATAGGGTAAATTTGAATAGCCAATGCCAGCTTGGTTTGTTTTTCATTCACCCGAACAGGTTTTTGTAATTATCTGTCTGTCTTTACCAAGTCCCTTAAAGGGAACATAGCCCATCTGCAGTATTTGTGCTGAGACTTTATCATTGGGGCTATACAAAAGCGTGCCCATTTATGAAAGAATCTCTCTTCCCCATAATGTAAAGGAGATAGTTGGAATAACATATGGGCAAAAAGTTTCTGAAGTCTCATTATCTGTCCAATTTAAAATCTGTGAACTTTTGGCTACTGAGGGTGTTCGACCAATGCCTATAAGTCCCGAAGGAGCCATATGAGTTTGGCCACGAGGCAGGCCAATCCTTCCCGGCAATACAAGAAACATCAATACAAGAAACATCGGGTCCTGTGTCTGACAAGCCTGTAATTTTTACTCCTTGTATAAATAAATCTTTTAGAGGTCTAGAATTAGTAACCCCCTGAACCCAAAAAGCAACATCACTAGAGCCAAATTCAGAGTCACCTCTAGGCAGGTTAGTTAAAGTTTTACCTGCTTTGTGATAAGGCAAGAGTACAGTAACTAGGCTATTCTTTTGGTCTTTGTCATAGTTTTGTTAGGGGGAGAAACAAGCACCTGGATTTCTCCTGTGTAATCCGAATCCACCACTCCATAAATAATGGAAATTCCTTGTAAAGACAAGGAACTTGTACCTAATATAATGTCCACTATTCCTTCCAGGAGAGGGCCCTTTACTCCCATAGGAATTGGGGTTACCGGAACACCTGGAGTTAATATTGTTGTGGTGGAGGAACACAAGTCCATTCCTGTACTCCCAGGGGTGGCTCGGATGAGTTCTGCGATGGAGCAGAAGGAATGAACAGGTTCATGGTGGAAGCTGCGCCCCTACTGTCATGTGGGGCCAGGGCTGGCCCCTCTCAAAGTTTCCCTTAGTTGGGGTGGCTTGCTGTTGATTTAAAGGAGTGCCGTTTTTATGAAATTTAGATAGGTATTTTCTAGCCCAATGAAAGTCTTTTTGGCATTTGAGACACAAGGTTTTTGGTCGAGTAGCCCCAGTAAATGGCAATAGTGTGTCATGTAAGCTGTCCATACCTTGCTCGCTGGACAATCTTTGTTAATGTGTCCGACTTGACCACAGTTAAAGCAATACTGCAATGAGATATTCTTTTGCTTTATTACTTATATACTTTTACTTATATTACTTATATATTGTTTATATTGCTTATATATACTACTTATATTACTTATATTATTTATATATTGCTTATATATATAGCTTGCATGCTTATATATTGCTTATATTGCTTATATTACTTATTTTACTTATATTACTTATATTACATACACGTTATTTATATATTTTTGTTTATATTACTTATATTATTCATATTACTTATATATTTTTGTTTATTATTGCTTGAGTTCCCTGCATTTCTATAAGAAAAGGATAAGTGTAACTAAGTTCAGGCTTTATTTCAGTATTCTCAATTTTAAAGGAAAACCTTAGAAAGAGGTGTAGTAAGAGATAACGTTAAGGTTAGCGGGACAATTTCTATTAATGTACCCGATTTGTCCACATACATAACATGATTGCACTAAAACATTTTTTTGTTTGTTTGTTTACCTGCGCCCTGCATACCTTGAGCGATCTGTGAAAAGGTTTCTCCCTTCAATGCTGTGGTCAAAGCCATCCCTTGCATAATAGCTGGGCTTACGTCTACGCACTGATTAACAGCCGTAGTGAGTGTGGAAACGAAGTCCTCATAACTTTCCTCGGCCTTTTGTCTTATATAGGACAAGGAAGAAGTCTGAGCAGTATCTGCCGGTAATCTTTTCCACGCAGTGACAGCACAATGATTTATCTGAAACAAAACATCTTTGGGTAGAGAAATTTGATTGGCCATTTGAGTATACATACCAGTCCCGGAGAGCATATCATGAGAAATAATGAATGACCCAGTAGGTCGATTTAAATTCTAGTCCATTTGAATTTTAACTTGATCTTTATACTCAGTTCTCCACAGCAAATAAACACCTCTGGACAAACAGCTTTTGGTTAATTGTTGCCAATCTGTGAGAGTCATTCATTGAGAGGCAAATTGATCTAAAATAGTAATTGTATAAGGTGTAAGAGGACCATACTTTGAGCTTGCCTCTCGTAACTCTTACCAATTTATATGGCAAGGGTTTCCAGTGATCTCAATCCACTCCATCAGCAGCGGGATAAAATTGTATTGGGAAACAAGCTGTAAAACTAAAATCTCCTTCTTTTTCTGCTTCAGATCTTACTGTCTGTATACCAAGAGGAAAGACAGGAGTCACAGGGGCATTCATGGCATTGTTAGGCACATTTTTCAGCTTTAAGACTTTAGCATTGAAGGGAGCAGCCTGTGGGAGGGAAGGCACAGGGTTAGGAGGACTGATGTGATACCTAGCAGTTTCTGTCTTGGGTTTAGCTTCATCCTGTGGAGATAATTTATCATTGTCATTATAATCCGGGGGAATGAGGCTGCTGCAAAGAGAAAAGTTCCCTCATCATCATCATCGTTAGTGGCCTTTTGGGAATGAAATTTCTTATAATTATGCTGTGGATTTAAGGTATCTTTAATTAACATTGTTCCTGTACAAAATGTAGAAAACAAGTTAGATTAGAAGAATAAACTTTTGCTCCATGCTTAGAAAGAGTATTCATTAGAATGCTGATGAACATTTTCTGTTCTTTAGAATTGCTCTGGTCCATGATTAGATCACGGCTCTGGCATCAAAAAACCAATCCTTACCCTTCTCACTCTGCCTGTCTCTACAGAGGGGCCTGCAGCACCCTGGGTAAGATTTTAGCCACCCTGAAATGAGAAAAAAGCTTATCTTTCCAGGGCCCCATGTTGGGCACCATTTTGCGGGGGGCCAGCCCCTGCAAGTTTTGGGGAGTCCCTTGGAAGATGTGTTGGCGTCGGCGAATCTGTAGGGATAGATATTAAAAGAAAGAAAGATGGAAGGATAGATATAAAAAGGAAGAAAGAGAAAGAAAGAAAGTGGACAACTGTTCAGTGAAATGAGCAGAAGTCGTTTATTGAAAGTTACAGCAGTTATTTATCTCCAAATTTTACACAGGCAGTCTCACAAGTCTTTCACGTGAACACAAAGTCAGGTGCATGAGGGGCATCCCCCACCCACCAGATGTTTAGGTGTGAGGAGGGACAAACCCCAAGATTGTCTTATTGTTTCCTTTGCTAGTTAATGCTCTTCAAAAGCAGTGCAACAGTCCCTACTAGCCTAATGATGTTTTGATAATCAATAACTTCTAAAGCTCACTCAATACCCATGATGACTAACTTAAACTTTATTATCTTTCTATTTTATGCTAATACTATTTACACAATGCTACGGAAGCTCTTAGTTATAACTTAAACCAATTCCTAAAGAATGTGGCCCAGTCCAAAGATCACGCTGGGCTCTATAGGATGTGGCCCAGTCCAAGGTTCACAGTGGGTCACTTTTTGGAACAATAGACTACATCTCTTAACAAAATGGCTATTCTAAAGTCCTATATATCTATCTTAATATTTATGAAAGTTTCCAATTCCTAATTCTAATATATAAAGCTGATTAGCAGCAGTAAATCTTCCAAATATAAACTGTAAATGTACTAAGGCCAAAACCATGATAGTAGAAAATGGAGACAATGAAATTTCTAAAGTTAACTATATTTTTATTAAATCTAAAAATATCATGATTGATTATGTTTGAACTAACATGATTTCTTGATGTAGCATGACCTATTCTACAATACTTTCTATGAATAAAATAAATTCAATTTCTATAATAGGTAGAAAAAAGACCTTACATTAACTGTAGCTAAAGCCGCCCTAAAAAAATACAGCCCAGTCCAAAGTATGCGTTGGGGTCTCAGGAATGTGGCCCAGCCTAAACTCTGTGCTGGGCCACTCTTGATAATCATCTATACCATTAAAAAGCTGAAAACAGCTCTCCATAAGTATATACTAATTCCACAAATATTTTTTTAAATCTTATAAAAAAACTTGTACCATATAAAAGGCTCCCAAATGTGACCTGAATTTGAATTATATCTAATACCTAAGCCAAAACCACAGTTAATGGAAGACAGGAACAATGGGTTTCTAGAGTGAGCTATGCCTGTCACAGTCACAGAGCTTTCAGCTTAGGCCAGCAGAGTTCCTTTAGGTTGTTTTGTGCTGTATGGCAAAAGGGGGAGGAAAATGGGGTCTACAGCTCCCAAACACGTCCTAGCAGTCTCGGGGTCCATGACCCTCCCTGATCCCTAACGCTCAGTGGGCCTCCATGGCTGGCTCCCAACACCACAGTAAGTAAGCAGGAGTTGCAGGAAGCCTCATTTTAGAGCCGCCATGATACAGGCCTAGGCTAACTTCCTTTATAGCATCTCTTCTCTTTCCTCACTGCCTCCAGTAGGAGAAGACAATGATTTCAAGATTAGAAACTATAGCAACTCTATCATAAGTCTTCTTATTCTATAGCTCTGTGAAGTTTATAAAGCGCTTTCACATGAATTAACTCGCTGAATACACATATAATGGATTTGAAAGACAGATTTTATTATCTTCGTTGAACTTATTAAAGAAAAAAAGACTTTCAAAGCTTCCATGGAGTTACTTCGAGTTATTTCCTTGTTACTTTTAGGGGCACAGAGAAGAAAAGAAAGGCTGAGTACTGTGTAAGGATTTTGGAAGAATGAGAAAGGCTTTAGTTGAGAAAAAACAGCCAAGGACTCTTAGCCAGGATAAAATAATATTTAAAATAAAACAAAGAAAAGGGAACATCACTATTCCATACCAAAGGACTAGGTATTGTCTGGTTAGAGATTACCTAATAAGTCCTAGCTGTATTCGACTCTAGAGGGGAGCTTACAATATTCTTAGAGATCCAAGAGCCAAGTATGCAATTAACTACAGGCAAGAAGACATTTACATTTCATTTAGATCATGTGCTCATGAAATGAGAAAGAATAATAAAAACATTAGCAATAATAAGCATCAGCTTTTAAGCATTTACTGCATAACAGGCTAAGTGATTTGCACGCATCTTCTCATTTAATCTCCACCTAAATCCTGATTAATGCAAACTGTGAGCATCCTTGTTTCTTATAATGAGGAAATTGGAATTTAGAATTAGGTGAATTGTTCAAGGTCGCCAAATGAATAATAGAAAAGCCAGGATTTAAGCTTTTTGATAACCTAACTTCAGAAATGTTACCTTTTAATACTTGACTAATTTTACTCAACCAAGGACCGAGGGAAAAACATGTGGCACTGGTCATGAGCTATAAAAAAAAAAGTAGTTTAATTATGACACTATAAGGTCGGGTGCAGTGACTCACGCTTATAATCCCAGCATTTGGGGATGCTGAGGTGAGAGGATTGCCTGAGTCTGCAGGTTTGAGATCAGCCTGGGCAACTTGGTGAGACCTCATCTTGACAATAAATAAAAAAATTATCCGGGCATCATGGCATGTGCCTATAGTTTCAGCTACTTGGAAGACTGAGGCTGAAGGACCACTTGAGCCCAACAGTCGAGGCTGAGACGGCCAGGAGTGTGCCACTGCCTTCCATCCTGGGTGACACAGTGAGACTCCAACTCAAAAAAACAAAAAAAACAAAACAATGACACCATCAAATTGCAGTTTAGTTTTAACTAGGATGGATTATGTAGAGTTATATTACCAAACCATCATCTGATAGCTACCAAATGTGTTAGGTTAGGTTAGTTTATCATCCAATAATAAAACAACCACCAGATTTCAGTGAATCAATCCAACAAAAATGCTTATGTTATGAAAAATCAAATTCAGATCTGAAAAAAGTCTCCAGGGCAAATGTTTACCATGTGGCAACTCAACAATCTATGCCCACAAAGATCCCAGCATCTTTTAGCTGCATCACTCGATCACTGGTGGCAGGGAATGTGACTGCTGAAGACTTCTTATCAACAATTAAGTTCTTTGGCCCCCACTTTTGATTTTATCCCACTGGCCAAGTCTACTCAAGTGGCTTGGCCAAACAGAAAAGGAGTGGAGAAATATGCTTCTCCCATGGGCTGTAAAGGGGAGGAGATCAAACAAGAGATTTCAAGCAGGTTCACTGTGCGCCGGTTACCAACTTATCTGGGTTTAGTGAAACAGCACACCTACACATAACAAGTTAGGTGAGGTGGGCTTATTACTTAAAGATAAGCAGCAAGGGCCAACATAAGCCTAGAATTTATTGCGAGTCAGTCCCTCAAAAATCAGAAAAGCTTCCTGGGGCAAATGAAGTCTCATCTGTGTGTGTCTCACTTGCACCACAGCTGAGGGAACCCCAGGAAGCAGCCTGCCCTGGGATTTATACCCTGGGGTAGCATGAGGCATGGGACTGAAGCATTGAAAAACATCCTATTTTGGAAGTTTAGGAAAGGTACGTGGAAAAGAACCTGGATTCTCCTGGTCAGTCCTTCCTTATCTTAGGATGTCACATTCCCAACCCATTCTATAGTTATTTTTGAGAACTGTGAGCAGGAAAGGGGGAAGAATTGGGTCAGGCCAAGGCACCCAGAAAACTATGCTGCATGAAAATGTATACTAGAAGTCTCTACCATGCATGTCAAAGAGCATCCCAAATGAATTTAAACTTGCTGTGAATGTGCCCCTAACTGCTTTGTAAAATTATCATTTTCAAGGACTGTAGCATCATCTTACATTTACTGAGTATCTTAGGCATTTAAGTCTTTTCATATGCATCATCTCATTGAATTCTTCTCAACAACCCTGTGAATAAAGTAATATCCAGTGGCAGTTTATACCTTCTTCACAACCTCTGAGCTCATTTGAGGTGGAACTAGGTCTTGTTTCATCTGCACCTCTACATAGCACAGCCTCTAGCTCTTAGTAGTTATTCATGAACTATTCAATGACTCTGGCATTTGTAGCATAAAAATAGAGACTCATAGCCATGATGTGACTTATATAGGCTCACACACTCAGCAGGTTAATCAACTAAAATTTGAACGTAAATCCCTTACTCTTAGTCCTCTGCACACTGCCTACAAGGTATCGCTCAGGGGAGATTTCTGGCCACATTTTAATTGAAATATATCCTGGCCTTCACCAGGGTCCAAATTAAAGCAAATATCAAACATGCCAGCCTATGTGGGAGGCTTGGCCACTCAGGCATGACAATGATTGCCATGTTTAGTGAGGCAGCTGGAAGCAAAGACATGAAGCAGGACACCAAGGGTACTTGGCTCCTTTCAGACATGGGCTGATGGATGACTCTTGCAGAGAGACAGCAGATGTGCTCAGATAGATACTGGACCACCGATCTCATCTGTCAATTGCCCAGCGCTGCTGGGTGGCTCTCCTCTTCTAGTGATGTGTGTGCACTTCTTTCTCTAAAGAAGCAACTTTATCTGAGCATAACAACTTGGGAACTAAGTCTGCAAAAATGGAGGCTTTGGCTTAATTATCTGTTTGACCCGATAACTCTCTTTCCTAGGAACACTGACAATGAAAGTGCCGTGCCTGGCATTAAAAGTACAAGAGAATGAATCTTCTATTAATGTTACCAAATCAAATGGAAACCAAAACAACTTTTCAAGTGGCATGTAGTAGCAGGGGTCATTTTCTGAAGGTCCAAATTTTCTACTTTCTCTGAAAATTGTTCACACATTTCTATGAAAGGAATTCTAAACTCTTTGGACTAGAACAAGGAAGCTTTGTTCTGCACCTACAAATTGTCTTATGCTAATTCATTTCGCTGTCAGAGTTCAACAGGGATGATATTCTATAGACTAATAGGTTAAATTGTGGTTTCTGAACTCTGAGCGTACCACAGAAAGCAAACGATATCAAGTGCAATTCAGTTTGGTTCCACATAATAGAAAAAGCTTAAAATAGCAAAGGTTTAAATGTAAGAGTTTATCTCTGACATAAAAGAAGTCCAAAAGTAGCAGGCCAGTGTCAGTGACACCATTACAAGATACTAGCAAAATTTAACCTCACTTTCCCCCAATACTTGCAGTTCTACTTGTACTACTAATCTGGACACAATCAGAATTAATCATATTATGCACTTTGTACCTCTTTGCATCTACCCCAACAGAGGATCAAGTCGGTCAGATGTCTTCCAGGGGCTCCATAAAGATGTTGTCTATTCCCTTTTTGAATCCATTTCTTATCCCTCTCCAATCCAAGACACATTTCCATGAATCCACTGGACCATAAGTTCCTATCATTAACAAAATCTTCCAGATCTTTACTCAGTTTTCTGAATGCCCCTCTTAGTTTCTTGTTCTAATAGAAATCTACTCTTTTCTTGAAAAAACCGTTTCCCTTTCAGCACTATTTCCCTTCATGCACTTCTTGGCCTAGGCTGTACTTTGACCCACAATGTTACTTTCAGACCCTTCTCCTTCCTCTCTTTCTAGAACTACCGCTTTGAATCCTTTCCTTTAGATATTTGGTTCAGAACATCTCTTTGTAGCAGTCATCTGCCGACAAGGATGTCATTCAGCCACATCCTCATCCACAATTGGAATGTTCAACTTCTTAATTTTATCTATTGTTGTGAGTATGTAGTGTTCTCATTGCCATTTTAAATTTCATTTTCCTGTTCACTATTCATGTTAAGTATCTTTCATTTATTTATTGAATATTTATATGTCTTCTTTTTGAACCATCTATTCAAATATTCTGCCACATGTCAAAATTTAATTCATTGACTTTTATATAGTGACAAGTTTTATATATGCTGGACAAAAGTCCTGTCAGTTGTACACATTGTAACTATTTTTCCATTGTTTCCTTATTGTTTCTCTTTTCCTAAAAAAAATTTTATTCAGACATAACTGACATAATTTAAGCTGTACATAAAGTACACAGGATTTTTTTTTCTTTTTTCTTTTTTGTTAGTTGAAGTCCCACTCAATCACCCAGGCTGGAGTGCAGTGACATGATCACAGCTCCCTGTAAGCTCATCTTCCTAGGCTCAGGCAGTCTGTCTGCCTCAGTCTCCCAAGTAACTGGGACTTCAGGTACACACCACCATGCCTGGCTAATTACTCTTTCTTTTTTTCTTTTTTTTTTTTTTGTAGAGACAAGGTTTTGATATGTTGCCCAAGCTCGTCTTGAATGGGCTCAAGTAATCCTCCAGTCTTGGCCTCCAGAAGTGCTTGGATTACAGGAATGAGCCCCCACTGCCAGTCAAGTATACAGTTTTAAATGTCGACATATGTCTACATCCATGGAACTAAAATCATAATAAAAATAGTGAATGTACTATCAACTCCAAAATTTTCCTCATGTACTTTGGCAGTCGCTTTTGTCAGTCTTCTTTAGCTCCCCAACTCTTTATCTCATTCTAAAAATGGAACTGCTTTCTATTAGTATAGAAATAGCTTAATTTGCATATTTTAGACTTTCATATTAATTGAATCAGTGAGCTCTCTTTTTTTGTCTGGCTTCTTTCACTCAGCATAAGTATTTTGAAATTAACTCATATTGTAGCATCAACATGGTTGTATCAATAGTCTGTACCTTTTATTCATTTTTATTTTTTTCCATTATATGACTATACCACAGTTTTTAAATCCATTTTCCTATCAAGATAGTTTTATTCTCTCCCAACCTGAATGCCTCGACATTTTTTTTGTACCTAATTAGCAGACTACAATCTCTAAAACAATTTTGAATAGCAATGATGATTACATACATCCTCGATTAGTTTCTGATATTATAAATAAAAAGCATTTATTCTTTCACCATTAAGTATGATGATAGTTGCTAAATTTTCATGGAAACCTGTGATCCTTTTATACAGTTTTATTAAAGTTATTATTAGAAATAGATGAAGCTTCTTAAAAATGTTTTTTTCTGTGTATATAGAAATAACCATAAAATTTTACTTTTCAGGTGAACTCTATAATAAATTGTACTGATTGATTTGCAATGTGAAGTAAACCTTACCTTCCAAGGAAATCCCACTAGACCATGTTGTATTGTTCTCTCTCTCTCTCTCTCTCTCTCTCTCTCTCTCTATATATATATATATATATACACACACACACACACACACACAAGCATATGTACACATATACACATAAATGCATGGATATATGTGTACATATAGAGAGAATATTGCATATACAGTGTATTATATATAGTAATATATATAATGCATTCTATTATACATAACACATAATATAAAGAGAGTGTACCAAAAATGAATACATATTTTTTTTTTACTTTTTATTTCTTTATTTTTTTATTAAAGATATGAGGTACAATTCAAGGTTAGGTATACAAATGGTCATTGTACAGGTAAAGTTTGGGCCTCACTTTGGTCCCCATTTCACCAGGTTTGAGATCAGGCACACTCATTGGTGAAGTGTGCCATCCCTACCCCCAGCAGTTTCCCACTACTACCAATTCCTTTCTTATAGTATGATGATAATTGGTCAGGATCTGCTTAGGAGCGAGAACATTTGCTACTCAGTTCTTTGTTTCTGTGCTAGATCACTGAGTATTATAGAATCTAAGTTAATGCAAGTTGTTGATAAGTTCATAATTTTGTCATTTTTTGTGACTGCATAATATTCCATTGTGTATATATACCATATATGTTTTTTAATCCAGTTTACTTTCAAAAGGCAGCACAGTTGGTTCCATGTTTTTGCTATAGTAAATAATGCTGCAATAAACATGCATGTGCAGGTATCTTTTTTATAGATTTGATTTCCTCCAGGTATATTCCCAAAAGTGGAATTGCTGGATCATATGGAAGGTCAATTTTTAGATCTTTTAGAAATTTCCACAGAGGTTGTACTAGTTTACATTCCCACCAGCAGCGCAGAGGTGTTCCCTTTCCTTTGCATCCACTTCAGCATCTGTTTTGTTGTTGTTGTTGTTTTGAGTTATTGATAACTCCTGACTGGAGTAAGGTGGTATATCAGCATGGTTTTAATTTGCATTTCTTTGATGATTAGTGAGGCTGAGCATTTTATCATGTATCTGTTGGCTGCTTGTATGTCTTCTTTTGAGAAGTGTCTATTCATATATTTTGCCCACTTTCTAATAGGGTTGTTTATTATTTTCTTTTAGTCACATTTGAGTTCTTTTTACATCCTGAATATTAGAGCTTTATCAGATATACAGTTGGCAAATATTTTTTTTTCCAATCTGTGATCTATTCCCCTGTTCTCTTGATATTTTCTTCAGCTTGACAGAAGCTTTTCAGTTTGATGAGGTCCCACTTGTCTATCTTATCTCTTATGTCATGGACCTTTGGGGTTTTGATCAGTAATTGGTTGCCATTTCAATTTCCATAAGGGTGTGTCTCCTGCATTTTCGAAGGTTCTTATAGTTTTAGGTTTTACATTTAGGTCTTTGAACCCTTTAGGGTTGATTTTCATGTATAGTAATAGGTAGGGGTCTTGTTTTAAACTTCTGCATATGGTCAGTCATTTTTCCCAGCACCATTTATTGAATAAACTTTCCTCTCCCCAGTGGTTGTCAATGGAGGCTTTGTCGAAGAGGAGTTGATTGAGAAATTGATGTTTTGCTTCCAAAATCTCTATCCTTTTCAATTTGTCTATATGCCTTTACTTGCACCAATACCAGACTGTTTTGATTATAGCAGCCTCATAATAAAGTTTAAAGTCTGGAAGTATGATACCTCCACTTTGATTCTTTTGCTGAGAATTGTTTTGGCTATTAATAGTCGCTTATGTTTCCATATGAATTTCTGTATGATCATTTGCAGGTCTAGAAGAATGATGTTGGTAATTTAATGGGTGTTTCATTAAATCTGTAGATTGCCTTGGGTAGGATGGACATCTTAACAGTGTTGATTCTTCCAATCCATGAGCATGGACTATTTTTCCATTTCTTTGTTTCATCTTTGACTTCTTTGAGCAGTGTCTTGTAGTTTTGGTTGTAAAGGTCTTTCATTTCTTGGTTAGGAAGATGCCGAGGTATTTCATTTTTTGTGACTATCGTGAGTGGGATTGTGTTTTTATTTGGTTTTCTGCCTGTTAGTTGTTGGTGTACTAGAATGAAACTATCTTTTTCACATTGATTTTGCACCCTGAGCCTTTGTCAAAGTCCTTTATCAGTGCAAGAAGGTTTTTGACAGATTCTCTTGGATTTCCAAGGTATAGAATCCAGAGAGATAGCTTGACTTTCTCTTTTCCTATTTGGATACCCCTGATTTTCTTGTGTGATTACTCTAGCTACAACTATGTTGAACAGGAAGGGAGAAAGTGAGCAGTCTCATGGATGTTGGACTAGCCCTGCATCCTGGGGATGAAGCCACCTTGGTCATGGTGGATGACTTTTGAGATGATATGTTGTTGGATCAAAATTGCTAGAATATTGTTGTGTATTTTTGCATCTATGTCCATCAGGGATATTGGCATGTAGCTCTCTTTCTTAGTTGGATATTTACCAAGTTTGGGTATCATTAAATGATTTGGGAAGAGTTCTGTCTTTCCTGATTGCTTGGAATACTTTCAAAAGGAATGGTATCAGTTCCTTCATGTATATTTTGCAGAACGCTGCTGTAAAGTCATCTGGCCCAGGACATTTTTTGTAAGTAGTTTTCTTATGATGGAGTTGATTTCCTGGGATGTTATTGGTCTCTCTAATGTGTCAATTTCTTCTTGTTTCAATCTTGGGAGGTTATATGTTGTCAGAAAGTCTTCTATTTCAGTTAGGTTTTCAAGTTTGTTTCCATAAAGTGTAGTAATAGTAATCGCTGATAATTTTTTCTATTTCTTCAGGGTCCATTGTGATTTGATCTTTTGCATTTCTGATCATTTTTATTTGAACTTTTCTCTTTTTCTTGGTTACTATGTCTAGGGATTCATCAGTTTTTTTTACCCTTTCAAATAACCAGCTTTTTGTTTCATTGATCTATTCTATGATACTTTTGTCTTCTATGTCTGTATTTGGGCTTTTACTTTGGTGATCTGAATTCTTCTGCTGAAGGTAGGCCTTTGGTGGTCTTCTCTTTTCAGGTCTGTTAGGTGATTTGTTAGACTGCTACCTTGTGATCTTTCTATTTTCTTAATGTGTATTCATTAAGAAATGAACTCCCCTCTCATTACTGCTTCTATGGCATCCCAGATGTTTTGGTAAGATTTGTCTTTCTTTTCATTTGTGTCCAAATCTTTTAATTTCTGTTTTGATTTCCATGTTGACCCAGGAGTTGTTCAGCCTCATGCTGTTTAGTGTCCAAGTATTTGTGGATTTGGGGTAGCTTTGTTGGTGCTGATATTTATTTTTATTCCACTATGTTCTGAGAAAGTGTATGGCAGTATTTTGATCTTATGAAATTTGTTTATGCTGGATTTATAGCCAAGGATGTTGTCGATCTTGGAGAATGTTCATGTGTTGATGAGTAGAATATATATTCTCTGGTTGTTGGATGAAGTGTTCTGTAGGTATCTATTAAGTTCATTTGGTCAAGTGTCAAGTTGAGATTCTGGATCTCCTGGTTGATTTTTTTTCTTGATGGCCTATTTAAGGTTGTTAGTGGGGTATTTAGATACCCAGTTATGATAGTGTTAGAGTCAATATCTTCTTTTAGTTTACCTCAAAACTGCTCTATAAAGGCTGGTACTCCTATGTTGTGCATATATGTTTAGGATGGATATTTCTTGTTGATAGATAGAACCTTTGATCATTATGTAATGACCTGCTGTATCTTTTTTATTTTTGATAGTTTAAAGGATATTTTATCTGATATTAAGATTTCAACTCCTGACTTCTTTTGTATTCTGTTCACCTGAAGATTTGTTTCCTATCCTCTTACTTTGAATTTGTGAGTGTTCATCATGGTGAGATGAGTGTCCTGGAGACAGTCTACTGTTGTGTCATGTTTTTTATCCAGCTTGTCATTCTGTGTCTTTTCAATGGTGTATTTAGTCCATTCACATTCAGGCTAATTATTGAGATGTGAGAGTTTATCCCTGTCATGAGATTCTTACAGAGTTTGTTGTTGTTTGTTTGTTTATTTGTATGTTGGTTTTCTTTTGATTTGGGAGTTGATATATGTATGTGTTTTTAATCCTTTTCCTGCATTTATGGGAAGAGCATCATCATTCTTTTTTTCTTTCTTCTTTGCTTAATACTTTCTTGAGTGTTTGTTGTAGACCTGGTCTGGAGGTGACATAAACTTTTAGGGATTGAATATCTGTAAAGGATTTGAATACTCCATCACTGATGAAGCTTAGCTTAGTTGGGTAAGAAATTCTTGGTTAGAATTATTTATCTTTGAAAACTTTGAAGATTGGACTCCTGCCTCTTCTATCCTGTAGTGTTTCTGTAGATAACTGTTCTGCTATTCTAATCAGTTTTCCCTGGTAAGTAGTCTGACCTGTCTCTCTTGTTGCCCTTAGGACTTTTTTTTATACCTACTTTGTATAAGTGAATTACTATGTGTCTAGGAGTGAATTTTCTCATTTGATGTCTTGCAAGGGTTCTCTGAATGTCTTATGTTATATTTTGTTCCAGGATGGTCTCTGTTTCTCTGTCTGCCTCAATAATGCCAATTAATCATAGGGTCAGCCTCTTGATATAATTGTACATCTCTTGGAGGTTTTGTTCTGTCTTTTTAAGCTTCTTTTCTATGTTTTTAACAGTTTGAGTTACTTCCCTATTTTGGTCCTCAAGCTCTGAGATTCTTTCTTCTGCTTGGTTAATTCTACTTTCCATGCTTGTCAGTTTGTTATTGCTTGCATTTACATTCATTTCATTATTCTTTAGTGCCATCATTTCAGTTATCAACTCTTTCATTCTTTCCTTTTGTCTCTCCTCATTTCTGTTCATTATCTCTATTAATATCTTGATATATGTGTTTGTGGTTTAAGACTGGTTATTCTGGGGGCTCTTCATTATTTGAGTTCCAAAGTCTGTATTCACAGGTGCTGTCTTCCCAGGGTTATGTATGGGAACTCTTTTCTTCCTTTGGTTTTTCTTCATTTGTGATAGTTTTCCTCCCCTTCCCTCCTCCCTTCTTTGATTTTGCTGCTCAGTGTTAAGGGGAATAGCTTTCACTGCTCAGTCCCCTATTCTTCTTTTTGTAGATCTTCTGGATTTGTTCAATGTTGAAACCAGACTGGGGATGAGGAGCTGTGCTTTTTGCAGTTTCAGATTTGATTATGGTGTGATGGGGGAGCTGTGGTTCAGAAGCTATCTGCAGATCACAGTACCTGCTGACAGGTGTATAGGTCCCCTGGAACCCATTTCCCACCATTTTACAGTCTGCCCATGCAGTGGGGGTGTATGTATGACTCCTGGAAGCAAAATTAGATAATAAAAAGGAAATGAACACAAAAAGAAAGAAGATAGACAAAAGGAAGATGAACAAAGGGGAGAAAAAGAAAGAAAACAGGCAAACAAACTAAACAATAAACAAAAAACAATAGCATGCAAACAAACAAACATACAAACAAACAAAAACCCTGATGATGCACTTGTCCTCAAAAATACCCATATGCCAACAGAGAGTAAAAAACAACAAAGAATAAAAAGCAAGTACTAAAACTTAAACAAGAACAGAGAAAAAAAAGAGCTCCCTATGTGACCATTTCTGGAACTTCAAGTTCCTTTCCCAAGCACTGCCACTGCTTCTGGCCACTGTGTAAGTAGTGGCTTCGGTCTCCAGCCCCTCCCCCAGAGGGTTGCTCTTAGCATGGGTCAGATGCCCCACAGACTGCTGTGGAAGGAGGGTGAATTGGATCCAGACTCACTCATCTTGTTCACTGCTGCTGCTGCTGCCAAGTCTCCTACTCAGATCAGATGTGTCCGTGCCTGGTCGAGGTGGGGTTGGTGCATCCTCTCTCTGTGTCCACTCCTAAAGTTTCCTCTCTGGATCATCAACAATCCATCCAAGAGGGATGCAGTGATCCCCTCTGGGTCCCAGGTTGGAGGCTGAATAGAGCCAGGTGGGTCAGCCAGCACAAGTGTCTGCCCTGTCCTGGACAGAATAAATGGCAGCAATCTGTGTCTCCTCACTGTCAGGCAGGACTCAGCTCTAGATTTCCTCACCGCACCCTCTCCATGGTTTCTTCAGCCAGTGCCCGCCCCCCTGCCATGGGTGGTGGCATGGGCCAAGTGCCAGGTTCTGAGGGGCAGCTGACCTCTGCTGTATCCCCATGAAAGACCCCCAATAATGGCTGATGATCCTGCACACCCAGGGCTTTGATCTCAGGGAAGTGGTGGGTTGCAGCTGCCTCTGCAGGGGAGCCCCAGGAGCTTGATCCCAATTCTCCCCTCAGATGAACTTTTGCTCACCCAGCTGCACTCAATCACTCATGCAGACTATCTTTATGGACACTGGCCTTTCAGAGACTTTCACATTACCACCGGTTCAGTCATCATTTTGACTCCTTCTGAATGAAAAAAAAATCAAAAGATGTATACATTTTAAGAAAGGGAAAAAATAATATTAAAATTGTACTACTCAATATATACCAATAACAAAAGATGAATACAAGTTACATTTGACTTCTGTAGTTACAAGTGGTGCTCAAAGTGGTTACCATCAATGTCACCCAAACCTGGCAAATGCCCAACAAAAAATTTAACTGCAGACTAATCTCCTTGATGAACATAGATGCAAAAATTCTAAAAAAGATTTTAGCAAATTGAATCCCACAACACATTTCGAAGATCACTCACCCTGACCAAGTAGGTTTTATTCCTGGGATGCAAGGCAGGTTCAATATCCATAAAACTATAGACATAATACAACACATCAACAGATATAAAACCAAGAAGCTTAAGATTATGTCAGTACACACAGCAAAAGTCTTTGACAAGATCCAACATCCCTTATGGATAAAAACTCTTGAGCACCAAGTTATAGAAGGAACCTTTTTCAAAACAGTATGAGCCATCTATGATAAACCCACAGCTAACATTTTGTTCAATGGGCAGCAATTGGAAGCATTCTTCTTGAGAAGAGGAACTAGATAAGGATATCCATTCTCATTCCTCATGTTCAACATAGTGTTGGAAGTCCTAGCCAGAGCAATCAGGCAGGCAGAAGAAGGAAATCAGGGGAATCCAAATAGGAAAAGAGAAAGTCAAGCTATCCCTCTTTGCCAATGATATGATTCTTTATATTGAAAACCCTAGGGAATCTGTCAAAAAGCCTCCTCACACTGGTAATTGACTTCAGTAAAGTCTCAGGGTGCAAAATCAATATGCAAAACACAGTTGCATTTCTATACACCAGCAACAAGCAGACAGAGTGCCAAATGAAAAGCACAATTCCATGCACAATTACCACAGAAAATGAAATACCTTGGCATCCTCCTAACTGGAGAAGTGAAAGTCCTTTACAATGAGAACTACAAAATGCTGCTCAAAAAATATAGGATGACAGAAACAAATGGAAAAAAAATCCATGCTCAAGATTTGGAAAGTCAATATTGTCAAGATATCCATCTTGTCAAAGTTAATCTACAGATTCAATGCAATAACCATCAGATTACCAACACTGTTTTTCTCACACCTGGAAATGACAATACAGAAATTCATATGGAAACAAAAAAAGAGCACAAATAGCCAACATAATCCTCAGCAAAAGGAACAAAATGGGAGGTATGACACTTCCAGACTTTAAATTTTATTAAAAGGCTACAGTAACCAAAACAGCCTGGTTCTGGTACAAGAATAGGCACATTGACCCATGGAACAGGACAGAAATTCTGGAAGCAAAAACTCAATCTCTCAACCAACTCATCTTCAACCAAGCCACCAATAACAACCACTGGGGAAAGGAGATCATAGTTAGCAAATGGTGCTGGGAAAACTGTCTGACCACATGCAGAAGAATGAGACCCTTACCTAGCACCATATACAAAACTCAACTATAAGTGGATCAGAGAGATAAACGTAAAACCCTTAACTATAAGAATCCTAGAAGAAAATATAGGAAGCACAGTTATACACATTGGAGTACACAACTAATTCTTGAACAAATCTCCAAAAGTAATGCCATAAAATCTGAGATAGATAAATAGGACTTCATCATGCATCCAGATACTTCTGATTATGACAAACACCCCTTAACATTGCTTAAAAGTTATATACATTTTTTGGTACTCCCTGTGTGTGTGTGTGTGTGTGTGTGTGTGTGTGTTGTTTCAGCTGCTAAAATTTGCTTAGAATTTTTATACATATGTCATGAAGGACATTGGTCTATCGATTCCTTTACTTGTCATATCTTTGTTTAGTTTGATATCGACGTAATACTCGTCTAATAGAATGAATTGGGAGATATTAGTTTCTCTTCAGTTTTCTTGAAGAGTTTCTGTAGAATTGACATTGCTTTTCTCAAAATGTGGTAGAAGTCACTATTGAAGCCATCTGGATTTCGAGTTTTTTGTGTGTACAGTTGTGGTTTTATTTTTGTCTCTTAACAAAAACTAAATTTCTTTATAACAATCTATAAATATTTAATTTTGCATAATAATAGGACATAATTCTTATTTAAAAATGTTTTTGTGAGATAATTGTAGATTTACATACAGTTGTAAAAAGTAATACAGAAATATTGAGTACCCTACTCAGTTTTGCCTAATAGTAATATCTTGCAAAATTACATTACAATATTGCAAAAAGAATACTGACATTGATAGAGTCAAGATACAGAAATTAAGGTCTGGAAACTTAAACTCTTCATGTGGTCTCCATTGACAGCTTGGAGCAGTGGGAACCTTATTACTCCTCAAGGAAAATTAAACTGTCAACTCCCAACTTAGCATTCTCTGAAACCATTCTAGCTGAAGAATGGAGCACCTCATTACAGCTTAAAGAAGCTAGAAGTCTCGGCTCCACCATTCGCTCTAACAGAGCAATGATTGTCTAAAAGTGTTCTGTCTCACCAAGCTGTCCCTTTCCTGATGCTCTGAGTAGACAGAAAAAGTTGTTGTTGGGATTTTTGGTTTGATACCATTGGGATTTCTCAGTAGCCAGTTTCATCAGAGACAAGTCAGAAAAAGAAAACATAGAAAACTCATCCATGTTCCCCAGGTCCATGGATCTCTAAGTTTGTCTTCTCTTCATTTTTTAGAGACTTCTTATGTTTATATTACACATAATGTCCAGGAATTTTAGTTATATTTAGCAAGATGAGCAGGGAAAAGTATGTCTGCTCCATCTTCCCAGAAAGAAAAACCCCTGGTGAATTTTTAAACTATCATTTGAATATGCTTAACAAATATAAGATTATTCAGGTTATCTGATTTTTTTGAGTGAGCTCTGGTAGACTCTAGATTATGTTTTTCAAGGAATTTTTTTCATTTTATCTAATTTGTCAAAATTATTAACATAATATTGTTTAGAAACTATTTTGTATCTTTAGTTTGTATAGAATTTTAGAACATTACCTCTCTCATTCTTTATATTGAAATTTATATTTTTTTCTTGTTTTTTTGATAAATATTTTTTATATAATTATCAATGTTATAGACCTTCTTTAAGAACAAACTTCTAGTTTCACTGACTTCTTTTATTGTTCCCCTGAATTTTATTTCATTGATTTCTACTCTGGTCTTTATTATGTTTTTCTCCTATTTGCTTTTGGTTTAATTTGTCCTTTTGTTTATAGTTTCTTAAAGAGAAAGCAGAGGTCATTGATTTGAAATAAACTTAAAGTACTATACATTTATAAGTACTACTGTATCAGATCTCACAAATTTTAATATGTTGTATTTTCATTTTCATTTAGTTCAGATAATACTTCCTAATTTCTCTCATCATTCTTACTTTGGCTCATTGTTATTTGGATGTATGTTCTTTGGTTTCCAAATAGTTTGGATTTTTTTTTCCTGGAGATCTTTCCATTACTGATTTCTGATTTAATTCCATTGTGGTCTGAGAACATCCTTGTATAAAAGGAATTATTTTACATGTATTGAGACTTTTTGTGGCTCAGAATAAAGTGCCTTTCAGTAAATTTTCCATGTACACTTAAAAAATTTATATTTTGCTGTTGTTGGATGGTATGGTTTGAAAATATAAATTACATCTAGTTGGTTGATAGTGATAGTTTTCTATATTTTTATTGATTTTCTATCAATTTTGTGAGAAGAATATTGAAATTAATAGTTATGTGTTTCTGCCCTTGCACTTCTATTGGGCTTATCTCTCCATGTATTTATTAACTTTGTTACTGGGTTCACAAGTATGTTGGGTCATTATATTTTCTTGATCATTTGAGTCCTTTGTTGGAACGAAATATGTTTCTCAATCCCTGTAATATTCTCATCTCTGAAATTTACTATAGTTGATATAGCATAGATTTCTTTTGCATATTCCTTTTCATTTACATACTTTAAAAATTTTAAAGTATGTTTGGTGCAGACAGCATAGGTTTGGGTTTTTGCTTTTTTCAATCTAATATAACCTCTGCCTTTTAATTTTGATACTAATTATAATTTCTATTTATATGATCATTGCTATTATTAGTTTCAAATCCATTATTTTTCTATTTTCTATTTGTCTCTTCTAGTTTTTTATTCCATTTCTTCTCTTAGTCTGAATTTCTTAATTATTTAAATGTTTTATGATTTGATTTTCTTTGTTTCTTTGACTGACTCAATATTTATTTTGTTATATTAGTGGTTGCATTAGTGTTTATGGGACATATTTTTTACTTGCCACAGTCTATATTCAGGTGATGTTATATAACTTCAGATGATGTGTAAGAACCATATAATAGTAAACTTCTCAACTTTTGTTCTATTGTTCTTACACCTTTTCATGTATTATAAAGCCTCTTTGTACATTGTCATCATCTTCTTTTAGCAATTAATTATCTAGTAAATCAATTTAAATAAGTAAAAAATAACATTCTCTATCCATATAGTTACCTTTTCTGATTATTTTAAATCCCATTGTAAAGATTCATATTTCTGTATGGAACTAGAAATATTTCTCTTTTGCCTGAATACATTTACTTAACATTTCTTGTGGTTCAGATCTTCTGATATTAAAAATAGTTTAAGGATATTTTTGCTTACATAGATTTTTAGCTTAAAATTTTTCTATCAGTGCTTTAAAGATGCCATTTCATAGCCTTCTTGCTTGCACTATTTTTAAAGAGAAAGTCACCATTATTATTATTTTTCTTCTGTATGAAATATGCAATTTTGTCCAGGCTCTATTCTTTCTTTTATTGCCAATTAAAAGCAATTTGAGTTTAATGCTTCTTGATGTAGATTGTTTCATATTTCTCATATCTGAGTTTTTTGAGCTCTTGAGTCTGTGGGTTTAGAGATTTAATCAAAATTTTATTACTATTTCTTTAAGGAATTTTCCTGCAAATCTCTCCCTGCTTAGGGATTCTAATTACATATGTGTTAAACCACTTGAATATGTACTACAACTCACTGATGCTCTGTTTATTAATTAAAATCCTGCTTTCTCTCTCTGTGTTTCATTTTGTGTAGTTTTTGTTGCACAACTTCCAGTTAACTAATATATTCTTCTGAAATATTTAACGACATTCATCGTACTTTCATTTTTGTCTTCATAAATTCTACTTGGGTTTTCTTTTTTTAGATCTTTTATTATTCTTTTTATCTTCTTCTACAAATGACATATTTTTTAGCTGTTTTAATGCCCTTATCTGTCAATTCTAACATGTTTGTTCATTCTGGGATGGCCTTAAAGACTGATTTTTTTCTTCATGTTGGTCATATTTAACCATATTTTCCTGCTGTGTTCAGGCCTCATAGCTATTTGTTAGATGCCACACATTGTGAATTTTGCCTCTTGAGTGCTGAGTATATATTAATGGAGCTTGGCTGTGAGATGCACTTAGGTTACCTTAACAGTTTAATCCATTTAGGTTCTTCTTTGAAATGTGCTAGACAGTGTGAGAACAGTGTTCATTCTACCATTAATTATTCCCAGTACTGATGTAAGACCCTACTATGAACTCTACCCGGTGTCCTGTGAATCACAACATTTTCCTCATCTTGATGGCAGGAAAAGGTTATTTCCTTAATGGTAGGAAAAAATCCTTTCCAGTCCTGAGTGAGAACTGGTCATGTTGACTCCGATTTTTTTAAGTAATTATTTCTTTAGCCTCAGATAGTTTTCTCACCTACATGTGAAGATCATTAGTCTGCTAAAAACTGAGAAGGATCCTCTACAGATTTATTTTCCTGTGCATTATTTTCCTCTCAGTTACTATGTTCTGTGAACTCTTTATATATGCATATGCAAATATTTGTCAATACATACATATATAGTTATAATAGACTACACTCACGTATATACATATGTATTTTTTATTTTTGTTTAATTATTTCAAGCTGAATAATAAATTCATAAATCCACTTTCTTCTCCTAGAATTTACTTATAACTGACATAAAATTTTGAACTGCAATGTTGAGAGCCTTTTTTTCCGTTTTGGGGGACAGACATTGAGACTTTTATTATTAAGTATAATTTTAGCTACAGGATTTTCATAGGTATCTGTAACGAAAATAAATATTTGGACTTGGTCCCTGGATTCCAGCACATAGCTCCTAAAGCTTTTGAAATTTCCTAAACTATAAGAATGATAAGAGCATCTTATATTCTCTTGACACAGAGCTTCTAAATCCCTTGGAGTCTTCTCAGTTATAGGAGCATATTTTGTTCTAATATGATGGCTGTTGCTGGGGTACTATAGATAGCTTCAGGATGGAAGCTGATTGCCAGAAAGATTCAGACATGATTAGAAGGTTGAAACTTTCATCTCCATTCCTCAATCTCCAAGGGAGAGAAGCTAGATACTGAGTCTGTCATCAACAGCCAATGATTTAATCCTAGTGCTTATATAATGAAGTCATCATAAGAACTGCTAAACATGGTTCAGAGAGCTTCTGGGTTGGAGGGTTGGAGAACACGTCGCACATCAAGATTTTGAGAAGGTGACAAGCCCAGAGAGTTCATGGAAGTTCTGCTTTGCCACTCCCCCGCTCAACTTTGCGCCATGTTTATCTTTATTTGGCCGTCCTTGAGTTGTATTCTTTATAATAAATCAACAAATTTAGTAAATTATTTCTGCAATTTCTGTGATCCACTCTAGAAAATTATCAAACATGAAGAGAAGAAGAATGTGGGACCCCCTCAATAGGCAGTCCATCGGTCAGAAGCACAGGAAAGGAAGCCTGGGATGTGTGATTAGCATCTGAAGTGGGGGGACAATCTTGTGGGGCTGAGTTATTAATCTGTGCGGTCTGTGTCTGTTCTAAATTCAGGCAATTAGTGTCAGAATTCAATGGAACTGTAGGACACCCAGTTGGTGTCTGGAAAGCTGGAGAGTCTGGTAGTTGGTGTGGGGAATGGGGAACTCATATATTTAGTATCACAAATGTTGTGAGTAAAAACAGCTCATTATAACATTTAACAGGTTATAATAGACTATACTTTGTGAGCCACTGTGTTAAAGTTTGTAACATATATCCTTAAATTATCACAATCTAAACTCACATATTATTCTACTTCATGCGTTGTGTAAGAACCTATGTCATATGCTTACATTTATCCCCTTCTGTTATTTGGGCTATTTGCTTCCACACATTTTATAAATTTCACAATACTTGTCATTTTTAGATTTTACATTAAATTATGTTTTATAAATGCCATTTATCTGCCCATATATTAGCATTTTCAGTACTCTTTATTCTTTGTGTGTAACAGTTTTCTTTCAATTGCCTTTTTCCTTTATTCTGAATGACTTTATTGAATTATTTTTCACTCCTTTTGTTTTAAAACTACCCAGATACTAACCATCAGAAAATTCTTTTTTATTTCTTCAAAATATATCTGGAACACTAAATCTTCTCACATTTTCCAATATAAAAACAATACTTTGACCTACTATATTCTCATGTTTTAATAATTACAGCACTCTCTTAGCTGGTCTCTCTGTTTTCAGTACTATCACACTATTTACTGTTCAGTCTCAACACAGCAATTATAATCACCCTTTAAAAAATATAATTTATGTCTTCTCTATGCTCAAAGCTTTGGAATAGTTTCTATTTTATTCAGACTAAATTCCAGAGTTCTCACAATAGTTGATAATGCTCTGCACATTTCACTGCCTATTACTTAACTGACTATGTTTGTCTATTCCTGTCTATTTGACCCAGCCACACTGTTTGATTTGCCATTCCTCTAACACAGAGACACTTCTTCTTCAGGTCACTTGTCTTTTTCATTCCCCCATCAACTTGTGCCAAGGAATACCTTTCAAGAGTTTGTTTTCTTCATTTTACCTTGAAAGTAGGATCTTCCATGTCCACACTACTTAAGTAGCCACCACCCTCTATATCAGCCCTGCTTAACACAATTGTCTGATTATTTTATTAATAGCACCTACCATCATCAAAATATTACATATTTATTTATCATCTATCTTTAATTAATGACTCAAGAAGACAACGGTATTTTTAAATTCAGTCCTATCTAATTATTAGAAAATATTTCTGCCCCATAAAAAACTTGAATAAATATTTGTGAAGTGTAGATACAAAGAAAGAAGGAAGGAAAGAAGGGAAGAAGGAGGGAGTGAAGAAGGAAGGAAGGAAGGAAGGAAGGAAGGAAGGAAGGAAGGAAGGAAGGAAGGAAGGAAGAAAGGGAAGGAGGCTGGAAAGGAAGGAGAGATTTAATTTTAGCAAGATCACACGATATCAGGTCAATATACAAAAATCAATATTGTGTATTTATAGTAGAAATATAGAATGATAAATTTAATGTAAAGTACCATTCACATTAGTACCCCAAATTTGAAATATTTAGGCATAAATCTAACAAAATATCTACAAAATATATATACTGAAAACTACAAAATACTGATGAAGAAAATCAAAGTCTTAAATAATTGAAAAGACAGATCACATTCATGAATTGCAAGTCTCAATAATATTAGGTTATGCAATATTTCCCAAAAATTTCAATAAGTGGAACACAGCTTCAGTCAGAATACCAGAAAGGTCTTTTTTGTACATATATGAAAAGATAAAAACATTAATCAACAAAACATTTTGAAAACTGAACAAAATTGAAAAAGTATTCCAAAAATACTACAGAGCAACAGTCATCGAGACAGTGTAGTATTGACAAAAGAGAAAAAAAAACAGCAATCAATAGAACATATTAGAAATTCAGACATAAGTTCACACATACATGAACAATTTATTTTTCACAAAGCTTCGGAGGCACTTCAAAGGACGTAAGACCCTTTTTTACAAATAAAACTGGAAAAATTGGATTTTAATATGCAAGAACTTGACCCATACTTAGAATTGCATATAAAAAATTAATTCATATCAGAATATGTAATTAAAGGTACAGCCTAAAACTGTACAACTTCTAGAAGAAAATATTATTCATCTTGGATTAAGCAAAATTTTCAAAATATAACACCAAAAGTACAATTTTGATAACTTGTACTTCATTAAAATTAAGAACTTTACAATTAAGAACTTCTGCTTGTGAAAAGATACTATGAAGAAAATGAAAAGCCATAGAAGAAAATATTTGCAAATACAAAGAACTCACAACACTCTATCATTAAAAAACTCTTTTTTTAATTTAAAAGAACAGATACTTTCCCCAAATAAGTTATAAAGATGGCAAATATGAACATTAAAAATGGTCAACATTATGAATTATTTATTGTAAAGCTGAGGTTGCCCAGGCTGGTCTCAAGTGCTGGGATTATAGATGTGAACCACCACACCTGGCCCAACATTATTAGTTATTAATGAAATGCATATTTAAATCAATAAATTATGAGAACACACCTATTAGAATGGCTAAAATAATAATTGAAAATACCATTGGCTGACAAAGATATACACTGGAATTTTCAGGCCCAACATTATTAGTTATTAATGAAATGCATATTTAAATCAATAAATTATGAGAACACACCTATTAGAATGGCTAAAATAATAATTGAAAATACCATTGGCTGACAAAGATATACACTGGAATTTTCAGGCGATGCTCATGGAAATGCAAGCTAGTATGGCATCTTCGAAAAATAGTTTGACAATTTTTTACAAAGTTAAAAAATAATGCACCAAACAACTGTATTCTACTCTGAAGTATTTATACAAGAGAAATAAAAACTTTTGTTCACACAAAAAATTGTACTGGTGTTTGTAGTGGCTTTCTTATTAATAGCCAAGAATTAGAAACAACATAATGGCCTTCAGCTGGTGAATTTATAAGTACTCTATAGTACATCCATACAATGGAATACTACTTACCAATTAGAAGGAAAGAACTACTAAAACATGCAACAACCCAGATGGTTCTTAAATTCATTATGCTAAGTGAAAACAAACTCAAAAGTTGATATACTCCAAACATAACCTCATTAATATTAGTAGTGAGTTGGTGTGGAGGGATTGATTGAACTTGACCCTAAGAGTTTTCTGGAAGTGATGCACATAATCTATATCTTTATATCTTGATTTTGGTCTTGATTACAAGGGGGTGTTCATTTTTTTTCAAAACTTGCCTAACACTTTAAGAGAGAACTTTACTCTTGATAATGCAATTTAATTTGATTATTGAGGAGTACAGATTAGTTTAATAAAAAGTAATTTTAAAAGAGTAAATGCTTATTCAAATATCATTCCATAAGATTTTAATGGAATAAATCAGAGAAGTGTAAATATATATCATTCTACAGCCTTTGCATTGGTGAAGGACTCAACTCTGAATTAATGTGTGTAGATAAAAGACACTAATATTAGCTCGTCCTAACCATTATAGCAGTGGGGATGCATTGTTAATGAACGCTAGGATCACATGACAGTTATATCGGTAATTTCTGTGTTGTGTGGAGTTCATTTATGTTCATTAGAAAATTTTAAGAATGATTCTGCCTTGGGAATATTGTTATGTAAATACTCCCCTTAGTGTTTTAGAAAATCTTTTTTTTAACTTTTAATTTTTGATTTTAAAGACATGGGGTACATTTCAGGGTTAGGTATACAAATGTTCATTATGTAGATATCCTTGTTGATGAGATGTGCCCCTCCCTTCCCTGGCAGATTCCCACTACTGCCATTCCTACCTCCCTCCCCACCCCTACCCCAGTTTTCTGCTACTGCCAATCCTTTTCTTATAGAGTTGCGATAATTGTTCAAGATCCGCTTATGAGTGAGACCATGCGATACTCAGTTCATTGTTTCTGTGATAGATCACTCAGCATTATAGACTGTAAGTCCATCCAGGTTTCTGTGCAGTTCCTGATTTTGTCCCTCTTTATGGCTGCATAATATTCCAACATGTATATGTACCACATTTTTTTTATCCAGTTCTCTTTAGATGGACAACATGGTTGGTTCCATGTTCTTGCTATTGTGAATAATGCTACAATAAACATATGTGTGCAGATGTCTTTTTCATAGAGTGATTTGAGCTCTTCTGGGTATATTCCCAGTAGGGGGATTGTGGGGTCGTATGGAAGGTTGACTTCTAGATCTTTTAGGAATCGCCACAATGTCTTCCACAGAAGTTATACTAGTTTACATTCCCACCAACAGAGCAGATGTGTCCCCTTTTCACCGCTTTGTCTCTAGCATCTGTTGTTTTTTGAGTTATTGGTGATGACTATCCTGACTGGAGTTTGGTAGTTTCTCAGTGTAAATGAGCTATCTGAATCAAGTGGACTCAACTTATATTTTTAGACACTTCCAGAGTAATGCAAGTAGACCAATAGCAGCTTTCATAAAATGAGAACTTATCTGTGTTAATTTTTTTTATTAGGAAGTCAGAAACTTTGAAAAAATAAATAAGCTACAGTCTGAAGCTGCCTTTCTTTAATTCATTCTCCAGTGTCAAAAGCTGACTCTGCCTTATCTTCTAAAAGATACGATTTTCCTCATGATTTTGGTTATTTAGGAGAACATCAGAACTATTCTTCCTGTATATATGATAAGGTAAAAAAATCTTGTTAAGAGGTCATTCTCTCCAAAAAAACTGCTTACCTATCAGGCCCACTGGAGGTGGGGCCACTTGACCTAGGTATTCCTCAACATAAAAATCTGGATAAAGCCGGGTTAGGTGGTTCAGCCTGTAATCCTGTGCTTTGGGAGGTTGAGGTGAGTGGATTGCCTGAGCCCGGGGGTTCGAGACCCACCTGGGCAACTTGGTGAGCCCTCATCTCTACAATAATTCAATAATTCAATGGTAGCACGCACCTGTAGTTCCAACTACTTGGAAGGCTGAGGTGGAAGGATCTCCGGAGTCCAGCAGGTCGAGGCTGCGGTGACCAGGAGCGGCCACTGCACTCCAGTCTGGGCGACTGAGTGAGACTCCAACTCAAAAAAAAAAAAAATCTGGATGAATTCTCGAATCCAAGATGCCAAAAAAATTATTAAGAAAGATTGAGGTCATAATAACAAATAAATATGTTACACTACTCAATAGTAATCTTTAGACATATACATCATATCTAGTTTGGAATGAAGAAAGCGAATAGCTGATAAAGAGCAGGCTTCAGGACTGTTTCTCAAATCCTTGCATTTCTATTTACAAGTTGTGTGACTTTGGGCAGATTGCTTGACCTCTTGGTTTCCTAATTTATCACACAGGAATAATTATAATTATAACTACCTTTTTAGTCTGTTGGGATTTAGACCATGAAAAGTATCATAGAACAGTGTGTAGCACAGAATAAATACTCAGCGGTTATTATTGTGAAGAGCATATGCTCCAGCTGAGTCTGACCTGGACTCCCACTTGTGTCTATCACTAATAAACTAGATGACATTTAGATATTTGCTAAATTCTGTCTTTTGTTGTCCTTCTTAGTAAATGTACTTGCCTAAAGAAGTTATCATGTACTTATATGACAAATTAGCATGCACTTTGTGAAAAGTTATCACAAAAATTAAATTTCTTGTGCATTAAAAGTGCTCAGTGGAGTGCCTATAACAAAGTAAGTTTTCAATATGTTTACCTAGTCATTATCACTAACACTACTATGATTATTGGTTTCTGTATTGAACCCTAAACAAATGGTATTCAGTGGCATCTAAAGAAGGAAATTAACTTTTGGCGACATCTTAAGTATTCATATTAGACAACTGTCAAAGGGCTAAGTATAAAAATCAATATTTGGCCAAGACCAAAGCCAGAGTCAAATATTAGCACCTAATTTTATAAGATGAAAAATTAAATCTGGAATTTAATTTAAAAAGTAAATACTATTACTATCAATTATTAAAATTTAGTAATCTTTAACATTCCAGATATTTTTACTGGTGAAAGTTAATGAACAATATTTTCTCAGCATTGTCAGATTGTTACTTGGGTCTCATACAGTACTTTGTAACACTGAATTACATCTTATATTCTTTTAAAATCAGTTGTGAAGCAAGGTTTTTTTAAATTTAATAGCTCTGAAGGTAGAAGCTAAATGTTGTGTCTCCAAGATTTTAAGCTTGCCTTCTGCTCTGATTTTAAGAGCTTTAAGCTTATGCTTGTATTCTCTTTAAGTCACAAATTTAAAAATTTAGTTGATAGTACTGAAAAAAATTGAATAAAACTCTCAATATGAAGCTTTTTGTACTTACTAGAGAAGATCCTTACTTAGTCCAGTTTTCCCCCAAAAGCAGAACTTTTGGCAAATTTCAAGTACTAATAGTTTACCAGGAAATGCAAGTCAAAGAAGTGGGACTGGAGGAAAGTAAAGTGGGCAGAGAGTAAGGTGGAAAGCAAATATTAACGGGTGCATTTGTGAGCTACCCTCCACTCAATCAAAATATGCAGTCAGTCATTGGGTCATACAGGACTTCCCCAAGTATGCCCAGTGGAAGCATGCTGCCTTAGAATAGTCCTCCAGAGGGAGGAAAGAAGTTCATTTAGTGGCTCTCTACAGTCTCTTATCAATCACTTATCAATGATCACACCAAAGGCAGTAACTTCCCTGTATTTCTATATGTGAAATATGTGTTAATTTTGGTGAGGAAAAAGAACTACTTCTTCCAATGTGGAAGGGATCAAATATAATCAACTTGCCATCAGTTCGTTGGCTGGTCTCCATAAGGAAGGGTCTCATAATTAATGCTCATCATCTGTCTCTGATACTGTCAGTACATGGACAGATTTGGTGAGTAGAAGCTCACATTGTGAGACTCATGCATATTATCCACAGTTTTGAAGCAAGAAGGTGAGAAAATATTGCCAAACTTGGTATGTAAAAGCTATCTGCTTTTGATCCTCAGTCTTAATTAACATTGAGGAAAAAAACAAACATTTTACTTAATCAATAACTGCAGACAAAGTACCAGAGGCTGTGTTGTTTATCTTCCATTAAGACAACACTCCCTGCACAACTCCATTATGATAAAGACTGCAACCAAATTTATTTACAGTAGACTACTGACTTCTACCATGACTGACCAGACCTTGCTGAAAATGAATTGAATAGGAATATGAGGCAACAACAACCTCATGAATCTTTCAGGTCTTTGATGGCAACACACTCTTAGTTTGAGTTTCACCAGAAGTAGAACCTGAGACAAGTAATTGGGATCAGATACTCTATTTGGAAAGTGATCTCAGAAATTAAAAGCGAAATGGTGGAGAAAGTGGGACTGGAAAGGGGGGGAAAGTTGATACATTTTGTGTTATTGAGCTTTTGTAGGATATTGGAGATCAGAATTTTCTCTCCAAAAATAAGAGACAAAGTCATTTATTCACCAACACTTATGCTCATTGGTTCAAGATTGCCTCTGGGGGTGCTAATTCCTTCTGTTCCATTTTCAGGTTTCATCTGCCCAAGGAATGAGCATGGGTGTTGCTTGAGGTGTGATGCTCTTAATGTAAACAGAAATGCTCCACTACAGTTAAGGATGAAGTCTGTGGTGGTCTGAGAGATGCCATACCTATAGATTCTAATCTCTACATCAGTCATCCAGAAATTATGTATTACTTCTGGTTGACCATTTTGGCATAATGGGTGTAGGAGTCATTCAAAAGACTTCACTTGGGTGTCCCTATTATAAAGCTGCTAGATATGCCAATTATCATTCTGGGCACAGGTAAACAAGCATAGGATATGATGAGTGAGAATACAAATAGCATTAGTGTGTAGACTCATTGTACTCATTCTGAGAAAGACAGGCAGGATAATTTCCCAGATAGTTAGCTCATACAAGTCTTACTGCAAAAGAGGACTCAAATGGCATTTTAGTTTCCCTGATATCAATGTCAGCTTCGACCTTATATTTAGCTGTCATCATAAAGTCTGTGTTGTTTACTTCTCTACTGCACAGTTACTGTGGAAAATGGCACAGATTTCTAGGGGTAAGGATTGGAAGATAACTTGTTATACATTTTATTTTACATATTTTTGATAGAACTACAGGATTTTCTTTTTCCAACAGAACTTGGCCTCCCCCTCAATTAGTAGGTTATACAATTATGACCCAAGTTACAAGTGAAAACTACATGAGGTTCTGTGATCTTTAATTTTTTGTTTTTTTATTTTTGGTTTTTTTTTTTAGTTGAAGTCTCACTTTGTCAAGGCGAGTGGTTCTTTAATTTTGGTGGCTGATATCAACTTTTGTTCACCAGGTCTACATTTCTTCTGAACTTGGCTTTAGAAACCAAGTTATACCTAGTTGCATAACTCTCTATTTCTCTCCAGGACTACTTACTGGCCATAGTTATATTTTTCCTGTGGGTCAATGTACCATAATTGCTACTCTAACCTTGATGCTCATTGTTTTTTTCCTTGCTTGGATCATATAGCCTGGCCTTTGCTCACACAAACTGCTAACTTTTCTAAGACGTTAGGGAGCTCAACCTACACCTGTAGAGGAGAGATATTATGTGGATCTCAAGTGCATGAATGGATGCTTCACCAACTTATTCCTTGTTGTATTAGTAAAATAGCTGTGGTCAGGTCTTTTCAGGGAATACAGTCAAGTGATGAGTTCTCAAAGTGCATAATAAATTCATTTTATCATTTCTACCTCTTTAAGCTTTCTGAATCTTTCCCCAGTAGTATAAGAAGGAAGTTCTGGAATCTTTATTTTTATTACTATTGGTTATTAGTAAGTCCAGGCGTTGGAGCTATCCACAGTGTTACTAAGGAGAGTTTTAAATGTCCTTCCTAAAGCATCAGCTCCCAAACAACAGGTTAATGCCCAATTGTCAATGGACTATTGCCTATCGAGCATTATTCATGTACCCTCAATCACATTCCTACATGTGTTTCCTCTTATCGTCCTGGTATCTATTAACTATGTACTGTAATTTTTGTTAGGTGTATATTATTCATTCTTGGGTAAGGGACTATAATTTCCTTTCTTTGTATGTGCTGAGACTTTCTCTGATTGTTGTCTTGAAGGCAATAAAGAGTGTTTGAATCAAGAGCTGAAAAGAACAAGTATTATTTTGCAACATACTTCCCTGGGGTTGCGGGAGATAATAGTCTCTTTAAAGCTAGCATAATGGCCCTCTGATTTTCATAGCAGGTATTATATTGGTAAATTACGGCATTAAACCTATTCTTTTCTGCATACAGGACCTCTAATGTTGTCAAGAGAAACTACCTTGCTGTACAATTCTTTTATTACAACTTCCTTCACACGGACTAATATGGCACTAACATATCCCACAAAGACTTGATCTCATCCCATACTTCATCACACTATCTACAGATAAAAATTTTCATAACTGTAATGTCATTAAATGCTGGGGATTATTGACACTGCACCTACCAGTAACACTGGAGGTACCCATTGCTTCTAGACAGGGAATCAATTTTGGTACAAAATCTCAGGTAGTTCTGCTATCTAGACCTACTACTGGAGCCATGTGTCTTAGCCTAGTTTCCCTAGAAAACAGCCTCAGTCAGAGCTTAAATACTGATGTTTCATTAGGAGGCTTAATTCTAACCAAAAAAGAGTAGGAGAAAAGAAGCAAAGTGAGGAGGAGGTAAAGAAATTCAACTTGTGAAGCTATGTCTCCTCAGAGACACAACCAGTTTCTGTGTCATTTGGGGAGATCTAGTTAGGACCTTAGGGGGATGAATAGAATACAGGACATGAAGGGTGTCTCCTCTTTTCTTCCTCCAATTGGTCAAATATCATTTAATAAGACAATGGCTCCAGTATACTTACTGAGTTTTGCCACCTGGAGCATTTTTGAGAACTGCTCGGGAAGTCATATCTCATATTTTGTGGTGTGGGGCATTTCACTCAAGTTTAGTAGGGGTAGGAAGATCCAACTTTCATAGTCAGATATTAAGACCCTTGGCGCTGTGGCTATAATAGTTCCAACCATGATATGTGTGATGGAGGTCATGTAGGAGCCAGGCAAGCATTATCCTATATATATATTAATGCTATTTCAAGTGCTTGTTTCTTCATTCAATTACTTGAGTTCAAGTATGGAAGAAATAAAGCTGAGGCTCAGGCATATTTCCTTCTAAAAGCTAAATCTGAAGTTGAAGAGCATATTTTGGCTGATTAACAAGGACACGGCTGACCTTAGGCAAATCCCTGTTTTTGATTGACAGGTAAAGGAATTCCCGTTCTAACAAATGTCCTTTAAGTTTAAGCAACCTATTTCTTATTTAAGTGACAGACACTTGGGTCTATTATTTGCTTTTTGCTAGTCTTTTTTTTTTTGAGTTGGAGTCCCACTCTGTTGCCCAGGTTGGAGTGCAGTGGCACAATCACGGCCACCCCAGAATCAGCCTGCTGGGCTCTGGTGATCCTTCCGCCTCAGTTTTCCTAGTAACTGGAATTACAGGCACGCGTTACCACATCTGGCTTTTTTTTAAAACAGAGACAAAGTCTCACCAAGTTGCCTGGGCTGATCTCAAACCCACGGACTCAGGCAATCCACTCGCCTCAGCCTCCCAAAGTGCTGGGATTGCAGGCTGAGCCACTGAGTCCTGCCAACTTTTTGCTAGCCAATAGAAATTGGATTCATCTATCTAAAGGTTAGCTATTACAATGTTTAGACTTTCTTAGTTAGTAGTCAGAAATGGGCAGGGGAAACTCATCATTTGCATAGCAACCTAATTGTAAAACAAGAAATACTTAGAAGAAGTAAGGCTGTATGATATAATAATTTCATGATCTGGATAATTAAATGTGACCACTATATTTGTCTATTAATCTCCTATCTGTCTATCTCTATAAATCTCCTACCTGCCTTCTATCTTTCTTTATACATATCTATCTTTGTACACATATCACACACACAAACATGCATGTAGTCTTTCTTTTAGTTAGCCTTTCATTTCCAAGGTAAAACACTCGGCTGGTGAAAAGAGGTATTTAATTAAGAGTGTTTAAGGCATCTAAAAGGAAGGGTGACTTTAGAAAACAAGCGGTTAGAAACTGTTACTAGAAAGAGTGCCTTAAGGATTAGCATCTATTATTAAGCATTTTTGTGACATATACAAAAAATGCCACCACGGAGGTATTTTGAAAAGAATAGTATATCAAAGTGACACACAGTGTTCATTTTCTGACTAGCAGTTAGAGTTTGGAAAGCATATTAGGGTACACATTAATACCTGGGTTGAAAAGGGAATCTGTGACGACATTCTAAGTGCTTGCCAAAAGAAGAGTGGAGGGGCATGTAAAATCTAACAATATAAATCAACCACCACTTAGTAGACGTTTACCATAGGCCAGCACTAGATTAAACACAGCACATACATTGTCTCCTTTGATCTTTCACAATATCCTTAAGTGCAGGGATCATTATTGTACCAAATGAGGAAACTGAAACCCTGAGAATGTTTCAAAAATTGATCCAATAGATACAGCACTTGAATCAGCTCTGTGTGCTGAAAGCTGGGCTCTTAAGTCAATATACCATACGCATCTGCCTCTTTCCTAGCATTTATGGGGCTTCTCCAGTGTGCCAGGGTTTTTACATTTATGACCAGGAATCCTCTCAGCCACATCATGTTCAGTAGTGAGAGCATCAGTTCTCAGTAAACAACAGGGCTTTTCCAAAGCTATGGAGTTTTTTTTTCTTTATTTTGCTTTATTATTTTATGTTATGAGCTGACTTAAGTTGAGTGGTGGGGTACATGTGAGGATTTCCTGCCTAAGTAGGCTGTGTGTAGGTGAAGTTTGGATTTTGAGCAGGACCTCTTTCCCCTGATAGTGGACCTGGAACCCAGTGTGTGGCTGTCTGCTTCCCATCTCTGTTCCATCCCTCTCTCCCCTAGAAGTATCCAGTGTCTGCCATACCCACTCCTGTGTTCCTGTGAACAGTGATCAGGGCCCATTATGAGTGAGAATGTGCAGGGCTCAGATTTTTTTTCCTATGATAGACAGGCACATTCAACCTCCGGTAGTCTCATTCCAAATCCCCAGTCCTTCCCACCACATCTTGCCGTTGCCTACATTTTCAGACAGTGCAGCTAGTTCAGCCTTGTGAATTCTGTCTATGGCGTCTTTCCATGCTATAGCTCATTAGATCCGGAAGAAAATCTTTGTGTATGAGTGATTACAATTAGATCAGTATGAACTTATAGTCTCAATAATGACTCAAAATCCCATAAGGATACCATGCTTTTTCTCCAACCCTAAAAACTATTATATTAACCCTAGTTTATAGATAAGAATTTTTTAAGTCTCTGAGGCATTCCTGAAATCTAATATAATATGTAATAAAAAGCCAAAAAGTTATTTATTTTTGCCTTAGAACATCAACTCTAAAGGCAGCAGAATGGAAGGCTGGACGTCCTTCCCTGATAACTCCAGGGAGCATAGATGCAGCAGTATCCCAATGTAACAAGCTCTCAAAAGCTAACTCCTTTGACCTTGTCAAGAAGACAGTGTCAGGATTCATGGAACAATTCCTTTGCCATTTTTTCTAGACCTTGAGATTGGGGTAGGGAGGATAACTGACTCATACTAATGGCGCTAGAGACTCTGACTATAAGGCTTTCGGCTCCCCAGGAAATTGCAGCTGGTAACTGTCTAGCACATGCATGGTATTTACTACAAAAGTGAATGAACCAAATGCCAATCTCCCTTGAGGTATCCATTCCAGCTAATTTATAAGCGTAAACATGTCTCCTATAGCATAGATGCAATAGGTATTGGTTGAATGACAAGAAATTGCTAATGTTGATCATTTTTTTTTGAGTTGGAGTCTCACTCTGTCACCCAGACTGGAGTGTAGTGGCCACTCTCGGCCACCACAGCCTCGACCTGCTGGGCTCTGGCGATCCTTCTGCCTCAGCCTTCCAAGTAGCTGGAACTACGGGTGCGCGCTACCATGTCTGGCTAATTTTTTGATTTATTGTAGAGATGAGGTCTCGCCAAGTTGCCCAGGTGGGTCTCGAACTCACGGGTCTCGAACCCACGGGCTCAGGCAATCCACTCACCTCAGTCTCCCAAAGCGCAGGATTACATTCTGAGCCACTGAGCCCAGCTCAATGCTGGTCATTTTTATCCTACCAAATGGCGGTCATATGATTAGCTCTAACAAATAATGGCACGTGCCTTCAATAGAACAACATATAACCATTAAAAAAAGACATGCATAAAGATTGTATAAGTAACATGGAAAAGTGTCTTGATGATCATGCTAAGTTAAAGAGTGGATGAAACATTACAAATAAAATGTGATCCCAAGTGTATAAGTAAGGATACAGAGGGAAAAATCCTGAAAAGACATGCATGCTCTGGCTTTCTTACTTCCCTCTGCTTTTCTCTCCACATTTTCAAAAGAAAAAAATTACAGAAAAGAAAATTTAAAAAACAATGTCAGAACAAACAAACAAGCAAACAAAAACTAAACTAAGAATTGGCCCACCCGGCTTTCAGTTTTCAGCTGTGGCATCCATTCACTGAGCTAACTGGGAGGAAGATCCTTTTAGATCTGTCCATTCTTGTGCTCAAAGTATCAACTAAGGAGAGGGATTCTAGATTTCACCTTAGGGCCCCAAATCAATATGATTTCATTGAAGGACACAACATGATTTAAACATCAGACTTTCTATTTTAGTAAACAATGACTTTGTTAGTCTCAAAAAAGTTGAAAACAGTGCTTGTTAAACCTCACAGAATCCATGGAAAACAGAGACTGATGTACCCTTGCCTTCCCAATTCAATTTTCTAATTTATTCAGATTTATTTCAGCCCATTTTATTACTCAATATTATAAAAAAGTTATTTAATTTGGTTCTTTGAAATTGCTTAGTTTAATTGGATTTTGGATTCTAAATGAAGCAAAAAACCAGTGGGTTTTCTTGATGTCAAGATATACAGATAATTTTTGTTTTGCTTGTTTTGTTTTTGGCATAGAAACTGTTTCTTCAGCTATTTTTCTTTCTTTATTTCTTTTTTAGATTTTGATATTACAGACAGGATTTGAAATAAAATAATTGAATATAGTTGAGTTCAACATTTCATCTAAAAAGGTCATACAAGATATTTACTTTAAAATAAACATGTTAAGCGTTTTAAAACAACAATTTTATTTAAATTACAGAAGATAATAGAAATAGAAAATACTTGTAAGTTGGTCATTTCAAATGCTCAATTTTAAATATGCTTTTTTTAAATTATAAAAATGTGGGGGTACAATTCAGGGTCATCGTACAGGTAATATGTGGATCCACTTATTGATTTTATGTGCCTCTCCCTCCCCTGGCAGTGTACCACTAATGTCAATCCCTTTCTTATACAATTATGATAAATGTTCAGGGTTCAATTATGAGTGAGTACAGTGGTATTCAGATACTTGGTCCTGTGACAAATCACTGAATATTATGGAGTCTAATTCCATCCAGGTTGCTGATTTAATATACACTTTTGCCCTGACATGTTCAGTTATCATGAGAACTTGTTTACTTTTGAATCTGTATTTTAAGGGATGGAGTAGAAATTGACCAATGTTTGCCTTCCTATCTATCTTGCCTGTAGCAGAAGATATAAAATCAAACTACATCAATCCTGAAATACATTGTTGACATTCACCAGCATCAAAATCTGTTCGCTCATATTTTAAAGAACATTTCAAACAAGTTTATAAAGCACATAATATTTATCATTTTAACTGCTATTTGAATGATATTTTCTACATAATGAACACTGTGCTGAATGTTGGATATTCAATCACAAAATGTGTGTGTAATGGTACAGAGGAGATCATCTGAAAAACTTCCCTGAAGATATGGTCTTTTTGCTGAGAAAAGAGGAATTAGTAGAAATAACTTTGACTGGAGAGGAAAAGGAAATAAGTTAAATATTCTGATTTAACTCTGGAGGCAGAATAGCAGTAAAAACCACAGTCAAATCAATGTGGTGTGTGTGTGTGTGTGTGTGTGTGTGTGTGTGTGTTTGCTTGTTTAGTTTAGTTTTGTTTTTTGAGGCAAGGTTTCAGTCTGTCACACAGGCTGAGTCCAGAGGCACGATCATGGCTCACCTTGACTTCCTGCGATTAGGCGCTCTTTCCACCTCAGCTTCCCAAGTAGCTGGGACTACCAGCCTGTGCCACCATGCCTGGCTATTTTATTATTATTATTATTATTATTATTATTATTATTATTTGAGAGACACGGTCTTGCTATGTTGCCTAGACTGGTTTTAAACCCCTGGACTCAAGTGATCCTCCTGCCTCAGTTTCTCAAAGTGCTGGCGTGAGCCACCACGACTGACCAGCAGTGGGTTTTGATATCCATTCTTTACTACTTAATCACTGTTCAATAATAGTGACCAAACAATGGTGTCTCAGGCCTGTTGGTGTCCATCCTAGGTTGCTTGGAAGTGTCCCAGATTTAGCACTGAATGTTTGCAAAAGGCTTCAATACTAAGCAAAAAGAACAGTTGATCTCCTACGAATAACTTATCCCAAAATTTAGTGGCTGAAAGTACAAATATATTATTATCTCTCACAGTTCTATGGGTTGCCTAGGATTACTTGACTTACCTGGTTCTTGCTTGGAGGCTTTTGCTTAGTTATAATAACTGAAAGATTTAGCTTATCTGTAAAATATGGCTAGTGCCAATGATCATGAGGTTATTGTGACGTTTAGTGAGTTAAAATGTATAAAGAGTTTAACACAGTGGCTGGTATACACAAAGTGACTGATACACTCTTATTGAAACCAAGTGAAGGAAAAGGAAAGAGAAATTGATAGCTAGAGTGGCGGGGAGAGAAAATCAGTGCTTCAGTATCCACTCTGGCAGCCAATATTTAAAATGCTTTACATGCTTATTTTCAGTTATCTTTCCACTTCCCTCCACAGAACAGATGCTATAACTATCCCTACTTTGCATGTAAGGAAGCTGAGGCCTTAAAGATGTAGCTACCTCCTTAGGGTCTTACAGTAGCAAGGCTAAAATTTAAATCCAAACTTGTGTCTGCAAAGCCTGTTCTCCTTCTTGTGTATCCACTTTGTAGGACATGACAAAACAAACTTTCAAAAACTTTTTCTAAAAATTTTACTTCCACCAAGAAGTAGTAACAAAGATGAGAATTTTCCTCCTGCACGAAACATCCAAAAATACAGGCAAAAATATATGGAAAACGGTTTTCAAGACATCTAGAAGGAGATCTGTGTAAGGAGGTTCAGATGAGGTTAGCCCCCTTACCTTGAGAGAGTTTCCAGCTCACAACAAGGACAGAGAGATGACTCTAGAGCCATGCAAACTTACTGGATTGAGGGACAGAACTGAAAGTCTAGAGAGGTAAAAGTGGCCTGAACTTTCAGGAAAGAGTACCAGAAGTCAGAGAAGTTGAACAGAGAGAAAACGCCAGAGGTTTGCAAATGACCCACCTCAGATATTCTGCTAGGTGCTGGTTAAGGCAGGCAAGCAAGAAAATTACTGGTGGCTAGGAAAATAACTACCCAGAAGGTTTAACGATAACTATGCCTATTGCCTACACAGAGTCAGAGATAGTGCACAGAACCACCGGCTAGACTGGAAATCTCACAATTCAGGGCTATTGGATGGAGTACACAGAAAGCTCTTGACTCATTAGTGGATATTAATGAGCACTAGACATGCCACTGCTCCAATCTCATCTAACAAATCTTAAAAGCAATAAACTGTCTTTCTTGCAAGAAAAGAACTAAATCGTTTGAAATATCTGTACTGTTTCTCAGAACAACACTCAAAAGTATTTACGGAAATTCAAAAGTATGCTGTCTCAAACAAAATAAAAGTCAGAATATCTGGAATCTAATAAAACATTAAAACCATGACAAAAAGCAGGAAAATATCTCCCACAAAAAAAAGAAAGATCATTTCGTCTAAATCAACTAGAACTGGCACAGATGTTATAATTAGCACACAACAATATTCAAACAGTTATTATAGATATATTCTATATATTCAGAGAGAAACATAATTTTTAGGGATAAGGAAGACAAAATCCAAGTTTTCACTAAACCTGCTACCTCTGGCTGAAGAATCACACTCACTCTTCTGATTCATTTTTGTCTTTGGTCTTTCCGATTTTCCTCAACCAGTTGCCAGCTCTGCGTCTCATCCAGTCCGCGCGCTTTACAATCTTCTGGATCTTGTTGAAACCCTGGAATGAGGTACTTTTGGCCTTGAGGATGATCTGGGCAGTAGTTTCTTGAAATGTAAAAATAAAAGTCAAGAACTTGCAAATTAAGTGGCCAATTGCAAAGGGCTGGACAAAACTGAAACATCTAAGTATGTGCCAAAGTTAAGAATAAAAGACTGCCTACATGAGAGTGACTGTCAAATATGAGAAACCTCAAGAGATTCTGAGAAGTGACCAGCCTTTAGCTGGAGTGATTGCTTAGAAGTTTCCTAAGGTACATGTGGCTGTGTGCCCAGAAACAAGGTAATTGTCCAGATGCTGACCACTCAAGGCTCTAGCAATTTAGTCTCATGCCAGCCAATTGGCCCCTCTTCCACCTTCTTCCATCTATCAGAGGCCAATTTGATTAATCCCCTCACATCCCTTGACTCTCATCAAACTACTGCTGGTCCTAATTATGAATTTCATCAACTCCATTGCATCCAGTACCCAATTTCCTTTTCCTTTTTGATATGATGCCTCCTGGATTGGATTTGTGTTTTCTTTATTTCCTTTAGAACTTGTTTTGTCTTCCCTCTTACAGAGTTGAGGAGAACTCATCCTATAATCTTTTATTAATTTTTAATCCATTCTTGTATAAACAGGTTGACATTTGGTTCTTTTATGTGATTGCACTTTTGATTTACTTTGCAACTGGTATCAAGTCAGAGAAGAGTGGCCCTAAGTTTCAGTGTTAATACCCCTTCTATTCTCAAGCTCTCATCAAATGACACTTCTGAAGCAATCTGACTGGGTAACATGAGCTGAATGAGGAGTTTGGCAACTTTGGATCTTGTTAATGCTTTTCTATTGACTCAATTAATGACTTTGACAAAATAATTTAATTTCTTTGTTTATCTGCAAACAGGCTGGGGTAACTCAGTCAGATCTTCTTAATATTACTTGGTTGCTGGACATATTTTTAAAAAATAAAATTTAGGAAGAAAATATAAAATGATAAAACAGAACTCCGACTTCATAATGGTGCAAGTGGAGATTTGAGGAGGAGACCTAACAGAGTTTCAGCCACTGGGACCCTCCCTCTCCTGCTTGTGTTCTCTGAGGCACTTCTACAGAATACCAAATGCTCCATGAGTGAAGCATGGTTTGTATGCCACTGGACAAGACAAAGTCTTATATCTATTCTGGGTCTGAAGTCACTTGAGTCTTTGTTTTCTCTTAAATTATGTACACGAGTCCAATTCTTAAAAAATAAAATTAACCTTCACAATATTATTTTTATATATTCCACCAACACAGCACAATTAAAATGCAAATTACATGAAAGAGTTAAATTTTAACCTGTTCATACAAGAATGGATTAAAAATTAATAAAGGATTAAATATACCACTGATGGGTTTTTAGCCATGGTTATCCCACTCAATAGCTGCTGGGACTGTGGTCAAGTCATTTAAGCTTTGTGTTTTCATCTGTAAATTGAGAGTTTCAGGATACAATATTTCTAAGGTCCCTTATAGAGTCCTCATTCCAGAATTCAAGCTTTTCTAACCAATTCTTCCTCTTCTATTAGCAGCTCCTTGGTAATGTTTTTATGAAAGGAAAGTTTTGAGGATAAATTATGTCATAATGAGTAGGCGGGAAGTGTGCACCCTCACAGCCAGAACACATTTAAGTGTGTTTGCAAATATGCAAACTTCACATTTGTCTTTATGAGGTTCCGTTTGTCTTTTGGCATTTTGATGAGTAAACTAATGCCAAACCGATTTGGAACAAGCAAAATATGTTATCATGAGATATTTGTTTTCTCAAACAATTGTACTCACAAAGTCTCTCTCTCTCTCCTTCTCCCTCCCTCTCTTTTTTTCGGTCTGTTCTTTATGAATAATTATCAGACAGCTGCAAGTCAAGGATAACACAGATTTCAAGCCCAATGACATGGAAAGTTAGCACTTGAACCAAGTCAGAGAAAAAAAAAAGAATAAAAGAAAAGAAATATAGGGGAAGGACAAGAAAGACAATGACCAACAGAAATCAAATTTCCCTTCTTATTCCCCTTCCTTGAACTTTCATGCCAAAAATATACACAGTGCCAGCTCCAGATGGAGGAAGAATGGCCTGTTTGCCATCTGCAGAAACATAACAGCACAGTGAAACTGCGATTAAAAGGAAAAGTCATTAGAAATAGAATTAAATAACGTATGTTAGAATTAAGGGATTTGGTACAAAACACTTTGCTAGAACCCTAGGATGTCTCTATTGTGGGTGTGTGGTTCAGAGAGTGAAAGTTAAATCATTTGACAACCAGAAAAGAAATATGGGGCACACTTAGCTGTAGTAAATAGAAGACTTTAAGTGAAAATCACACATTACTGAGAAGGAGGTGGAGGAGAATTAACAAACTTACCCTGAAGCATTTGGTGATTTTATGAGGCTAAACATAGACATCTTCCACTGAAGCCTAAAAGTCTTCACTCAGAGGGTGCATGTGTTGTATAATTAAAGAAGATCAGAGCTAATTCAGAAAACCAGCTGAGAAAAATTGCTGCTGAGCAATTATTATTCTGAGATTCTGCAATCAGGGTCATCTCCCAAGGGGATGGAGAGAGAAACAAATGATACTGGGTGATATTCCATTGCCATCACCCCCATTCCACGTGTGGCGTCTTTGGAAATCACATGAACTTTGCAGTCAGAAAAAACTGGCTTTAATATTTCTTTACTCTTTTCATCGACTTGGTTGCCTTGGGCAAGTGTCTTAACCTACTTGACCTCAGCTATCCTCATTTATAAGATGATGGTTAAAAAAACTAGAGAGGGCTTACATGTGCCAGGAACTATTTTAAGTGCTTCCCATATGTTAACTCATTTAATTTCTACAACAACCCTAGGAAGAAGGGACTGTTATTAGCCCTGTTTTACAAATGAGGAAATTCTGTCAAAGAGAGATTGAGTCTCTTGCTCACGCTTACGCAGCTGGGGGAGTGATATGAGCCCTGAAAGTAGTGCTCCAGAATATTTACTTAACCATTAGCCCGAGGTTGTTATAATGTTGAGGATGTTGAAAAACACCTGGCACAGTGGTTCAACAAATATTAGCATGTTAATTGTCTCCCTAATAAGTGGTTTATTTAATAAACATTTTAAAATATGCTTCTATGGACCTCAAACCATGCAAGATAATAATAGCTATCATTTTCACTTTGTATTAACTCATCTAATTCCTATAATTATCAGACCCTAGGATATCCATGCTGATATTATCAGGGATGTTGGTCTTTGCCATACCTTTTGCATACAATGCTTCTTCCTAGATTTCTATGTGACTCACCTTTATGCCTTTAACTCACTGAAAGGCCTTCCCTAAACACCATTGTTAAAACAGGAAGCTTTATAACCTCATCTTCCCTTACCTTGCTTAATTTTGCCTTAGGACATATAAAGTACTTGGCATTATATTATTTTGTATTGTCTTTCTTCCTTAAAATAAGGGAAGCTTCAGGGCCATTGCTTTGCTAAGCTATGGTGTGGCCATGTGCTCTTTGAGCTGTGGCCAGGCCATGTTTCCTGGCTTTGGCCCCCTCCCCTACCTTGAAAAGGTTAATCTCCTCTTTCTCCCTCAAATTTACTTTCTAAATAAACTATCTTTTCTAATCTAAAAAATAATAATAATGGAAGCTTCATTAGGGCAGGAATTTTTGCCTATCTTGCTAATCTCTGTTCTGTGTTAGCAGCCCCCAATAGAAACATATTTACAGAATAAATGAAGGAATGATCACCCTACAGTTGCAAAAATTGAAAAACATAAAGTATCTTGAATTTTCCAAAAGCACAAAGATAGGAAGTAGTAGCACTAGAATCTAAAGGCAGGGAGACCCACTAGAGCTAGAGTTTTTAGCCACCATGACATCTTGGGGATGCAAAGATATATAAGATGCAGCTCCTATTCTCAAGGAGCCCACAGTGCAAGGGTGGAGAAACTCATACCCAAGAACCCTCTTTAATAACCCATGACCCCATTCATCTAACATGCATTGAGCACCTGGCAGTTACAAACTACATTAGTCCCCTGTTATCTGAAGAGAATAGGTTCCAAGACCCTCATTGAATGCCTGATCTCATAGACAGTACCAAACTCAATTGCCGTCAATCAGGACACTTGTCTCTTCATGTCTTGCACTGACAAATTTAATGCCTTTCCATTTTTAACTAAGCACTTACTTACCATGTGCTGTCATCATAACTTTTTGCAGTTTGATATTTGACAGCAAAATTAGAACAAATTTCTTTCTTTTATTCAAAATTTGAAGGATAGAAGATTCGTTCTTATCTTAGATTTTAGTGACCTCAGCATATAATTTTTTTAAGCTGAGAACTTTCACTGTTTCACTTAACAGGAACACTTTAAGGCTTCTTTCTTGTCATATCTGAGTTGCCAGCATCACTACTCTTGCAGTTTGAGACCACTATTAAATAAAATAAGGATGACTTGAACACAAATCACCCTTATTTTAGACCACTATGATACCACCACAGTGAATCTGACAACCAAAATGGCTACCAAGTGACTCATGGACAAGCAACATGTACTGAATGGAAACACTGGACAAAGGAGCAATTCTTGCTGCTGGGCAAGACAGAAAGTGACAGCATGAGATTTTATCATGTTACTCACAATAGTGCAAAATAGAAAACATGAGTTGTTTACTTCTGGAATTTGTAATTTAATATTTTTGAACCACAGTTGAAGCAGGTGGTAACTCCTTTAGAAATTGAAAACATAAACCAGTCTTGGTGGCTCAGCCTGTAATCCCGTGCTTTGGGAAGCTGAGGTGAGTGAATTGCCTGAGCCCACGGGTTCAAGACCCGCCCGGGCAACTTGGCAAGACCTCATCTCTACAATAAATCAAAAAATTAGCCAGGCGTGGTAGCACACACCTGTAGTTCCAGCTACTTGGAAGGCTGAGGCGGAAGGATCGCCGGAGCCCAGCAGGTTGAGGCTGTGGTGGCCAGGAGCGGTCACTGCACTGCAGTCTGGGCAACAGAGTGAGACTCCGACTCAAAGAAAGAAAAAAAAAGAAATTGAAAACATAAATAGAAAGTGGGTATTTGGAGTGAGAGGGAAAGTGGTCTGAATTGGGAGTTGGAGAGAAAGTGGCTAATCCAGAGAGGAGGGGGTCACAATTTGGCCAGGAAGCCACAGTATAATGGGCAGGATATAGTTCAGTGACTGCCTAACTGATTTCTTGTGGTAACCCTCTGGTCTCCCAACCTTTCTCATATCATGGCACAGCAGAAAACGATAATATTTTATGTCACACTTTGTAAACAGATGAAGCTGGTTCTGTCCTGAAAACCTCCAACTGGCACATTCCACGACCCGGAGCTTTGCCCCTGCCATGGTGCTACAGAGATACATATTGTGGCCACCTGTAAACCATTTGTGGCATACATATGGGCCACAAAACACCAGTTAAAAAGTACTGTTATGCGGGACATAATATCTAAAAATCTTTATTTGCAAATAAGAAAGTTGTTTTTAATTTATAGGGAACACTGTACTCCCTTTGTATAAACTTTTCATGTGACATCAGATTTTTGTTTCTTTTTTTAAAATCAGCATAACGATGGCAGTGTAACACTTTTGAAGGAAAGAAAATAGTGAATTTGAAATGGCAGCTTAGTATGCCATTAAGAGGGCTCAGAATCACTGAGAAGGCTGCCTGTCCCCAAAAGCTGCATGACAGTGGTGTCCTGGAGATGTTGGGTAACCCCTCCATTATAGGTTGAAGTCCTAACGATTTCTAGAAGTAAATGAAGCAAGAAAAACGAAGGAAAGAAGGAAGAAAAGAAGAAAGAGAAAAAAATTAGCAAACTCTAACTCCTGCTGATTGTTCCTAATAAAATTTCACTCACTAACCTCTGCATAGCCCTCCTCAAAAGATAAGTCATAGGCCAGGCATGGTGGCTCACACTTGTAATCCCAGAACTTTGGGAGGCAGAGGTGAGAGGATTGCCTGAGCCCAGGGTTCGAGACCATCCTGAGCAACTTGGTGAGACCTCATTTCTACAATCAATCAAAAAATTAGGAGGGTGTTACAGCGCATGCCTGGAGTTCTAGGCTACTTGGAAGGTAGAGGTGGAAGGATCGCCTGAGCCCAGCAAGTAGAGGCTGTGGTGGCCGTGAGCATGCCACTACACTACAGCCTGGGTGACAGAGTGAGACTCCAACTCAAAAAGAAAAAAAAAAGTCAAAAAAAATTTTAAAAGATAAGTCAGGCATATTTCAACAAGGAATAAAAATATACAATATACAACTGTTCTCTCCCTCTCTCTACAAAGTATATTTATTTCCTATATAGTGGAAAAATGAGCTGTCTCACTAATTATACTTCAATGAGGTCATGAACATAAGATATCACCACAGTTCATCATATGAAACAATAAAAAGAATTAGAATATTTGGCCCTTTAAAAGTCATAGCTTTTAGGTGATCCTCAATGTATCTACCTGTGAGTTCTAGTGAGTTCTGTCAGCTTGAGGTCCACAACCAAATAGGGATATAAATAATAATAATAAGGCCCCACCTTTTGTGGGAAGCTCAGAGGAGTGCACATAATAAGCCTTGTATGTTACTTAGCATTGTCTTGGATAAGGAATATGATATGATGCCCCAAATTAAGGAAAAGCATGACTAGGAAAAGGAGGCCAGTTTTGGAAATATCTAAAATATTTGAGGCAATAACTGCACTTCTCTGAATTTCAGAATCAAAAAGGAAGACTAACTCACTGGTTGTCTCTCTCAGAAGCTACCTTGCTGCAGATTATGGAGAATGTGTGGAGGCAGAGAATCACCACTTTCCTCTGTATTGTATGTATTGAAAGCTTTCCAGTACATTTTATTTGAATAAAAGGACCAACTGCTTTAAAAAATCTTTGGAAGCGTTCTCACGCATCAATGGCTAAGGGCCATGTTATTTTTCAATGGCAGTGGCATCCAATTTTAGGCTTCTCCCCTAGAAGAGCTGAGTTTAGCTTGTCAAAGTGTCCTAAATATCATAACTAAAAATGTTGAAACTCTTTCAGGTTTCCACACAAAATACAAATTACTCTGAAATTTCACCTTATTGTTGCCTGGGGTTCCTACCAACTGTTGGTTTTGATTAGCATAATTGGTCCAATCTGTAGTCTGAGAAATTATATCTTTTGAGGGCATTCAGCCCTCCTGCTGAATTTCCCAACAGAGAACATCCTCATACATTATTGAGAAAAATCTAAAAGTAGGTTTATCCTATGACACAGTAATTGGACTTTGGGATACCAAATGAGTTGAATGCGTACCCCAAAGTTTATGTAGTTGAAACTTAATTCCCAATGCAACAGTGTTTGGAGGAGGGGCCTAATAAGAAGTGAATAGGTCATAAGAGCTCTTCTTTCATGAATGAATTAATGCTGATATCTTGGGAATCAGTTGGTTATTGCAAGGGTGGGTTTGTTATATAAGTAAGTTTGGTCTCCTCTTGCTTTTTGCTCTGACCCTCTTTCCTTTCTGCTCTCTGTCATGGGATGGCTCAACACAGAAGCCTTTGCCAAATACCAGTACCATGCTCTTGGCCTTCACAGCCTTCAGAACCATGAGCTGAATAAGCTTTTTTATAGATTACCAAGTCTGTGGTATTCTTGTATAGCAACACAAAATGAACTAAGACACCTATTCTAGAGAAACAAGCACAAAAATAACATAAGAATACTTCTGGTAACATTGTTTGAACTGGGGAAATAATTGAAGATAACCTAAAGGTCTAACGGAAGAGAATAGATTAAAAGCAATAGACGTGTGTGATGAAATAGAAGTCCAAAAAAGTGAATTGTATCTACTGGTAACAGTATGAATGAAAAGTACTTGAAAGTACTTACCCCGAACAATACTTTTAAATTTAAAAAAGTAAGTGGCAGTGTGTTACATACATTATAAGGCATGTCATGTAAATTGAAAAATTATATTTTATGTATTCGAGGATTATTTATGTAGAGTACAGAAAAGACTAGAAAGAAAGCAAAGCAAAATAATGTTGTCTTTCTAGGGGGATGTGTGGATTTGGTGTGGAACAGAGTTTGGTGGAAGGCTGTTTTTAGTGACAGAGTTCAACTGGCACTTTAAGCTTTAACCAAAATGCTGTAGATATTTTTGAAAAGATAAATACTATCTGCACATATACTAACTGCATGCTTTAAAAAGAAAACCATAATATGCCTAGAAAAATGACTGGAAGCCAATAGTGCCAAATTGTCAGTGGTAGTTTTTTCTGGGATGTTATTCTTCTATCTTCCTTTCCATATTATATCCAATATGCAGTGTTGTTATTCTATATCCCTTTCAATTTTTTTTAAGTCTCATGACTGCATCTAAACCTACATACTTTAAACACAAAAGCAAGGCTTGTTGCATTTGGTGCTTGATTTCAATCAATTCAGTTTCCACTAATCAGCCTCTAGCAATGCACCCTGAATTCATTTAGCCAATAGTACCATCCATATTAAAGGTAAATCACAAACTGATGCGACAAGACTATGAAATAGGGATATGTGAACAAGAAGTTAGACTGGGTAGGCCTTAGAAATTCAATGGACACACAGAGTTTCTCTCCTGTAAAGAGGGAACAAAAAAAAGAGAGAAAGTCACAAACAATTAAGTTTTCTCCCCTCTGGCCATAATAGAGAGTGACCCAGGAGATAGACCTGAGAGCTGAAATTGAGTTCAAGAGGAACTATTTCGACCAATATTGAGTGCAAGAAAGAATTACAAGTTATGTCAGAGATTTTGTGCATCCAGGGGAGGTATGAAATGCTGGGGGGCTGCAAACCAAAGCAACATAGGTCACAGCTCTTAGGACTGTTGGAAGGAGATATAAAGCTACAATGTGCAGACTAAGGTCACCTAGAAATTCTTAGAGTCTCCAGCACACCTCAAGCAAGCAAATAAGCAGTGCTTAATAGGGTGTCATAGAGTATTTTCTGCTTGTTAAATTTCTTAAAATAACTTTGTGACAGAGGCCTTATGCTCAATTTCAGGAATTTGCCGGGGGTCTAGGATAAGATATGCTACCTGACAAATTCTCTTGAAGACCATGGACCAGGGGCCTTAAAAAACTTGAACGTAGTGTGGCAGGATGAATTTATATACTCTAGTACAAATTCAGCCCCCTCTTCTGGACAGCTTCTAGGACAGAACTTAACACATCATGTTATAATTGCTGGTTTTCCCCAAAAAGCTTGCCTACTGAGCTATAAAATCCTTGAAAGCCAGGACATGATAGTATTCACCAGTGTTTCCACATCATCTGGCATAGAGCTTGACACACAGAATACTTATAATATGTTTTTCACTGACAAATGAGTTACAGCATTCTCAATTAGAGTCACATTCTTACATTGTCCAAAATCCACTCTTCCTCAAAGCTATATGGCTTTTTACAAGCCTTACTTCCTCTTACTGGTGTATTTTCAAAATGAAGGCAATGTGTCAATCATTTCTTGACATGAGTCATTTCAGCTGACATGTCTCAGACAGGCCCATTTTCCAAAGATGAGCTTTAGCTGGGAAACACTGCCTGGCTGAGTGGTAATAAGTTAACTGTCTGTGGCCCCAAAGAATTAAAAATTCAGCTCTTTCTTCTGTTTGTATTTTCCTGCTGTTTTTAGATAAGATAATCTCAAAAAAGTCTTAGAAAGTACATCCTTATTGCTATGGACCCTGAGTCATTAAATGAGGGAGTTAAATATTTTGTCCTGAAAGAAGTACAAAGAAAATTTCACAAAATTAAGAAGGGGCTCAGTGTTTATAAAAATAAATAAAACAGCACAAAGCCAATTGAATCAGGTGAGAAAAAATATTGGTTGACTGGGGATTGGTAGTAGAGAAGAGACAGAGAAACAAAGAGTGACACTTAAAGAAAAATTGGAAGAGACATATAAATAGAAAAAGTCAAGCCCATTTTCAAATTGCCATTTAGCAACTACTCTTTTTTTGGGAAAAAAAAGTTTATTTAGAAAATAAATTAGGGAGAGAGAGAGAGAGAGGAGAGAGAGAGAGAGAGAGAGAGAGTGAGAGAGAGAGAGGAGAGTCATCTCCCCAAGGTAGGGGAGGGGACCAAAGCTAAGAAAACATGGTAGCCATAGCTTAAAGAACACATAGCCTGGTCAGTGCTTAGCAAAACAATAGTCTAGCAGTTAGTCTCCTAGGCACTGTGCCAAATGCTGAAATAGAGACATGGAAAGATGTGGGCCTGCTTTGGAGGCACACAGATGAATGCTGAAGGTGAATAACTAGGGACCATAACAAATTCTAGGAATGAGGGTAATTAGAGTGAGCCTTGGAAAGTTGAGAAGGTTAGAGGACTTTTGCTCCAAGCAGTAGAAACATCTAAAGTCACCAATATATGAAAATGTGTGTCACTTTAGAGAATAGCCAAATCATCTGAGAAGAAAGTGAGAAACAACATTGTTCTTTTTTCCTTTTCTTCTGTGTTTAATACTTTCTTAAGTGTTTCTTGTAGAGGTGGTCTGGTGGCAGCGTAGGTTCTTAGGGATTGGATATCTTGGAAGGATTTCAATTCTCCTTCACAGATGAAGCTTAGCTTGGCTGGGTAGGTTATTCTCCATTGAAATTGTTTATCTTTTAGAACTTTGAAGATAGTGCTCCATGTTATCCTAGCCTGGAGGGTTTCTGTAGATAAATCTCCTGCTATTCTAATTGGTCTTCCCTTTTTCTCTTGCTGCCTTGAGGATTTTTTCTTTTATATCTACTTTTTTTAGGCAAATTATTATGTGTCTGGGAGTTTGTCTTCTCATTTGTTGTCTTACAAGGGTTCTCTGAATCTCTTGTGTTTGAGTTTTTGCATCACTGATGAGATGAGGGAAGTTTTCTTGAATGATTTCATGAAATGTTTGTTCTAGTGTGGCCTCTGTTTCCCTCACTGCCTCAGGAAGGCCAATTACTCTTATGTTTTTCCTCTTGAAGTAATTATTCATCTCTTGAAGGTTTTGTTCTGATCTTCTTAAGTTTCTTTTCTATGTTTTTGACAGTTTGGGTTAGTTCTGTATTTTGGTCTTTGAGCTCTGAGATTCGTTCTTCTGCTTGGCTAATTCTGCTTTCCATGCTTATTACTTTGTTATTTATTTCCATGACAGTATTCTTTACTGCTGTTATTTCTGTCATCAGCTCCTTCCTGTTTTCCTCTTGTCTCTCCTCAATTTTTTTATTCTCTCTATTAATGTCTTGATGTCTGGGTTTGTTGCATGTGACCAGTCATTCTGGGGACTCTTCATTGTTTGTGTTCCAAACTCTGTTTTCTCAGTGTCTGACCTCCCAGGGGTCTGTGTGAGACCTATATTCTTCTTTTGGCTTTTCTTCATTTGTGCAGTTTTTTCCCTTCTTCCTTTTTCCTTCCCTCTAGGTCTCTTTCTTCTTTAATTCTGTTATTCAGGAGTGGGGGAATTGATTTTACTTCTGTTTGTTTAATTTTCTATTCTTCTTTATATATATCTTCTTACTTTGTTCAATTTTGGAGTTGCACTGTAGCCTGGGGGTGGTCCTTTTTGCAGTTTTGAGATTTACTTAAGGGGGGGAGCTGTGATTCAAAATCTATCTGCAGGTCCTGGTATCCACTGACAGGTGTATGGATAATCTGAAACCCACTTTCCACTGTCTTGGAATCCGTCCATGCAGTGGGGTTGTGGGTTTACTCCCTGAAATAGAATGAAGTCAAGAGAGGGAAGAGAATGGAGCAGACAGTGGGGGGAAGAAGAGGGTGGAGAGAGAGAGAGGAGCAAGGGGGAAAGCAAGACCCCTATTTGTCCCCATACACAAAAATTAACTCTAACTGGGTCAGAGACCTAAATGTAAAAACCTCAAGCCATAAGAACCTTAGAAAATGCAGGACGTACCCTTATGGAAATTGGAAATGGCATCCAATTCCTGAATAAAACTCGAAACCCAAAGGCCATAGGAGAAAAGATAAACAAGTGGGACCTCATTAAACTGACAAGCTTCTGCAAAGCCAAAGAAACCATCAAGAGAGCAGGGAGACAGCCCACAGACTGGGAAAAAGTATTTGCCAACTCCAGATCTGACTAAGGCTTAACATCTTGGATCTACAAGGAACTCAAATGTGCTGAAAAGAAAAACCAACAACCCCATTATAAAGTGGGCAAAAGTTATGAACAGACACTTCTCAAAGGAAGACATCCAAGCAACTAACAGACACATGAGGAAATGTTCAACCTCACTAATCATCAAGGAGATTCAAATCAAAACCACACTGAGATACCACCTAACTCCAGTCAGAATGACAATTATCAATAACAAAAAATAACAGTTGCTGCAGTGGGTGTGGTGAAAAAGGAACTCTCCTACACTGTTGGTGGGAATGCAAACTAGTGCAACCTCTATGGAAAACAGTGTGGCGATTCCTAAAAGCTCTAAATATTGACCTCCCATATGACCCTGCAATCCCCCTACTGGGAATATACCCTGAAGAACTCAAATCACTCTATAAAAAAGATACCTACACACGTATGTTTATCGCAGCATTGTTCACAATAGCAAGAACCTGGAATCAACCATACTGTCTAGCAAAAGAGGACTGGATTAAAAAAATGTGGCACATATACACAATGGAATACTATGCAGCCAGAAAAAAGAACAAAATCATGAATTTTTCAGCAACCTGGATGGAACTAGAGTCAATAATACTTAGTGATCTCTCACAGAAACAAAGATCTGAGTATCACATATTCTCACTCATATAGCGGACCTTGAACATCCATCATAATACAATAAGAAAAGGACTGACAGTGGTGGGAAACTATGGGAGGGAGGGGAAGAGAGGTGGGATTAACGGTAGTCAATATCTTCTGGGGACAGGGAGACACCCCTTATCAACAAGGGTGCCTGAATGAAGCATATTTGTATACCTAACCCTTAACTGTACCCCACAATATCAAAATAAGAAATATTGATTAAAAAAGAGAAAGAAAGTGAACTGGTTAATAACCTGAGCAGGAACTGGGACCTCGTGTCAATACCCACTGAATTCCACATGAAGAGTTTTAAATATTTATCTGACATCAAGAGGGATCAGTAAAACGTTTCAATCATATGATCATGTCTGTGTTTGAAAAGAAGGGCAACATTTTGAGAGTTCAAAATGAACATACAGAAGAAGAGACATAAAAACACACACTTATCTCCTGAGTGCAGTTCAATTAGGGGCAACTCAGCTTGATGAGTGTCCTGATCCCAGACAACTAAATTTGGATGTTCTCATCTTAGTGAAATTCCAAAGTCTATTGTGTTTTATTCTTATTCCCCAGAACAGTGGTCTCCTACATTTTTGGCATCAGTGACCAGTTTCGTGGAAGACAATTTTTCCACAGACAGTGTGGGGGCAGGGATGGGCAGTGAAATCTCACTTGATGTTAATCTATAATTACAGCCTCAGTGCTAGCATAACTGCTTCAGCTCTACTTCAGGTCCTCAGGCAGTAGATTCTTATAAAAAGTGGGCAACCTAGATCCCTCGCATGCACAGTTCACAATAGGGTTCACATTTCTATGTTAATCTGATGCTGGTGCTGATCTGAAAGGAAGTGATGCTCAGGCAGTAATGCAAGTGATGGGGAGCAGCTGTAAATACAGATGAAGCTTCCCTCACTTGCCTGTTACCTCCTGCTGTGTGGCCCAGTTCCCAATAGGCCAAGAACTGGTACCAGTGTGTGGCCCCAGGGTTGGGGACCCCTGCCCTAAGAGACTGAGGTTAGAGAGTCATATGGTATCAAACTGGTACCAAAGTAGACCTCTTGCTGTGTGGCAGAGAAAGGAAAAGTGGGACCTAACTGGATGAAAAACTGTCTAAACTTATAAATTAAGAGCTGTCCCTCACACCTGGCAAATATCAGCTGCCAGCCTATCTAGTTACACTTTTTGGCAACCACATGGCAATTTTTTAATGAATTGCCATATTGGGCTGGCAAAAGAAGGTCGTTTACTTATTTCTACTTTCTGAAAGGTTTGCTTATTTCTACTTTCCAGGCTTTCTGGTAGCAGAGAGGCATGAGATCTGCTTTGGAGCCAGATGAACTCCAAGTTTCACAGATCACTAGGGGAGAGAGCCCACAGGCTTGGGAATGCATCAACAACATGCAAGTGCCTACCAGGAGCGTCTTGAGTTGATGTGCATATAGACAAGCAGGGGTCCAAGTCCTAGAATTTACCCCAAAATGTCACAGTCCTGGAAACCACCTTGAACTTCCCCACTTCCAAACCTTTGCTTACCATTGCATTTCCACTTGAATATCTCCCTCTAGCTTTTTCCAACTCCCCTTCTGCTTTTACACAACTCTTATAAAAGGTATTTCCAACCTTTATTATCAATCCCTGGTGTCTTGGGCTTTCTGTTGACATTAATCCTCTCCTACTAATCATCACATTATAAGTATCATCTTTTCTTTGCCATTGCTTCATGTCAAATTTCCAACATCATACATGGATTACTGTTATGACTCTATGATATTGATATAGAATGCTCCCCCTATAATAGGCATTATTTAAAGTGTGTATATATACTAGCCCAGTGATTTTCTGATAACAGTTCTATGAGGTACATATAATTTGTTTTGGATATGATTAGATATAATATCTCCATTTTTCATGGGTGGAAACTGAGACATAGAAAATTAATAAGTGGTGAAACCAGTAGTACGAAGCTGAGTCTATGTTTCTAAATTCCTTCTCCACATCAGTCCCCTCCCCATCTAAGTCATCTTCCCTCCATTATGTCTTCTACGTTGAGGTCAAATCTTTTTTTATTTTTTTTATTTTAAGGATATGTGGGAAATTTTAGGATTAGATATACAAATTGTCACTGTACAGGTAAAATTTGGTCATCTCTTTGGTTCCCACTTCATCTGGTTTGAGATCAGGTACCATTATTGATAAAGTGTGCTCCCCCTCCCTCACCCCTGGCAGTTTCCCTCTACTACCAATCCCTTTTTTATAGTATTATGATAATTGTTCAGGGTCCACTTATGAGTGAGAAAATGTGGTACTCAGTTCTTTGTTTCTGTGATAGATCACTGAGTATTATAGACTCTAAATCCATCCAAGTTGCAGTGAAGTACATAACTGTGTCCTTCTTTATGAATATGTGATATTCCATCATGTATATGTACCACTTTTTAAGATACAGTTCATTTTCAATGGGCAGCACAGTTGGGTCCACAGAGGTTGTTCTAGTTTTCACTCCCAACAACAACAGTGTAGAAGTCTTCCATTTTCTCCTCATCCTTGCCAGCATCTATTGTTTTCTCAGTTATTGATAATGGTCATCCTGACTGGAGTTAGGTGGTATCTCAGTGTGGTTTTAATTTGCATTTCTTTGATGATCAGTGAGGCTGAGCATTTTTTTCATGTATATGTTGCCTGCTTATATGTCTTCTTTTGAGAAGTGTCTATTCATATCTTTTGCCCACTTTTTAATAGGGTTATCTGTTTTTTTCTTTTCAGCACATTTGAGTTCTTTGTAGATCCTAGATGTTAGACCTGTGTCAGATATACAGGTGGCAAATATTTTTCTTCCCATTCTGTGGGCTGTCTTCCCACTTTCCTGATCATTTCTTTTGCTCTGTGGAAGCTTTTCAGTTTGATGAAATCCCACTTCTCTATCTTATCTTTTATGGCATGGACATTTAGGTTTTTGATTCCCAAGAATGGGTTGCCAGTTCCAATTTCCATCAGGGTGTTTTCTGAATTTTCTAAGGTTCTTATAGTTTGAAGTTTTGTGTTTAGATCTTTGATCCATTTAGAGATGATTTTTGTGCATGATAATAAAGAGTCTTGTTTAAATCTTCTGTATGTGGTCAGCTAGTTTTCCCAGCACCATTTACTGAATAATTTCTCATCTCCGCAGTAGTTGTTAGTGGAGGTTTTGTTGAATATAAGTTGGTTGGGAAATTGAGGTTTTGCTTCCAGAATTTCTATCCTGTTCCATTGATCTATATGCCTGTGCTTGTACCAATACCAGAATGTTTTGATTATTGTAGGCTTGTAATAAAGTTTAAAGTCTGGAAGTATAATACCTCTCATTTTGTTTCTCTTGATGAGAATTTTGGCTATTTGTGGTCATTTATGCTTTCATGTGAATTTCTGTATTGTTTCTAGGTCTGAAAAGAATGCTGCTGGTAATTTAATGGGTATTGTGTTAAATCTATAGATTGCCTTGAGTAGATGGAAATCATAACAATGTTGATTTTTCCAATCCATGAGCATGGAATATTTTTTTCATTTATTTCTGTCATCTTTGATTTCTTTGAGCAGCATTTTGTAGTTTTCATTGTAAGTCTTTCACTTCTCTGGTTAGGAAGATGACAAGGTATTTCATTTTTCTGAGCAGTGGTAGGTTGCAGCCACCTCCAGAAGGCATTCCCAGGTATTTGATCCTGAGTCTCCCCTCAGACAGACTTTCACTCACCCACCTGTGCACTCCCATGCATGCAGGCTATCTTTATTGAAACTTGTCCTTGCAGAGACTGTCACACTCCCACTGGATCCATCGCAATCTTGCTGAGTAGCCCCAAATCATCTTTTCTTTTCTTTTTTTTATGATCACTATTTTTTATTATGAAATTGTGGGGTACAGTTAAGGGTTAGGTATACAAGTATGTTTCATTCAGGCACCCTTGTTGATAAGAGGTGTTTCCCCATCCCCAGACAGATATTTACTATCGTTAATCCCCTCTCTCTACTCCCCCATAGTTTCCCACTACTGTCAGTCATTTTCTTATAGTATTACATTGGCTGTTCAAGGTCCACTATATGAGTGAGAACATGTGATAGTCGAATCTTCGTTTCTGTGAGAGGTCACTCAGTATTATAGACTCTAGTTCTATCCAGGTTGCTGCGAAATTCATGATTTTGCTCTTTTTTATGGCTGCATAGTATTCAATCGTGTATATGTACCACATTTTTTAATTCCAGTCCTCTTTTGATGGACAGCATGGTTGCTCCCAGGTTCTTGCTATTGTGAACAATGCTGTGATAAACATAAGTGTGGAGGTATCTTTTTGATAGAGTGATTTGAGCTCTTCAGGATATATTCACAGTAGGGGAATTGTGGGGTCATATGGGAGGTTGACATTTAGAGCTTTTAGGAACTGCCACATTGCTTTCCACAGAGGTTGCACTAGTTTACACTCCCACCAACAGTGTAGAAGT
>NW_007260464.1:83679-87620 GCF_000164805.1 Carlito syrichta
GGCTGCTCAGAAGTCTTCCTTTGTGAAGTGTCTGTTCATATCTTTTGCCCATTTTATAATGGGGTTGTTTGTTTTTTTCTTTTCAGCACATTTTAGTTACTTGTAGATCCAAGATGTTAAGCCTTTGTCAGACCTGGTGTTGGCAAATACTTTTTCCTAGTCTGTAGGCTCTCTCCCTGCTCTCTTGATGGCTTCCTTGGCTTTGCAGAAACTTAATAAGGTCCCACTTGTCTATCTTCTCTCTTATGACTTGTGCATTTTGGGTTTTGTTCAGGAATTGGATGCCAGTTCCAATTTTCATGAGGGTATTTCCTTCATTTTCTAAGGTTCTTATGGTTTGAGGTTTTACATTTAGGTCTCTGATTCATTTGGAGTTAATTTTTGTGTATGGGGATAGATAGGGATCCTGTTTCAATCTTCTGCATGTGGTCAGCCAGTTTTCCCACACCATTTACTGAATAAATTCTCCTCACCCCAGTGGTAGGTGATGGAGGCTTTGTCGAAGATGAGTCGGTTGAGAAATTGAGGTTTTGCTTCTTGAATCACAATTCTATTCCATTGATCTATATGGCTGTGCCTATACCAATACCAAGCTGTTTTGATGATTGTAGCTTTATACTAAAGTTTGAAATCTGGCATTGTGATACCACCTGCTTTGCTTTTTCTGCTGAGGATTGTTCTGGCTATTCTTGGTCTTTTGTGTTTCTATATGAATTCCTGTGTTGTTTTTTCTAGGCCTGAGAAGGATATTGCTGGTAATTTGAAGGGTATTGCATTGAATTTTAGATTGCCTTAGGTAAGATGGACATCTTCACAATGCTGATTCTTCCAATTCATGAGCATGGGATATTTTTCCACTTGTTTGTGTCATCTTTGATTTCTTTGAGCAGAGTTTTGTAATTTTCATTGTAAAGGTCTTTCACATCTCTGGTTAGGAAGATGCCAAGGTATTTCTTTTTTTTTGTGGCTATTGTGAATGGAATTGTGGTTTTTATTTGGGTTTCTGTTTGTTTATTATTGGTGTAAAGAAATGTGATTGTCTTTTGCACATTTATTTTATATCCTGAGACTTTTCCAAAGTCCTTTATCAGAGTAAGGAGGTTTTTGACAGATTCTCTTGGGTTTCTATGTACACAATCATATCATCTGCAAAGAGAGATAACTTGACTTCCTCTTTTCCTATTTGGATACCCCTGATTGCCTTCTCTTCTCTGATTGCTTGAGCCAGGACTTCCAATAATATGTTGAACAGGAGGGCTGAGAGTGGGCATACTTGTCTTGTTTCAGTTTTCAAGAGAAAATGGTTCCAATTTTTGTCCATTTAGAAGTATGCTGACTGTGGGTTTCTCGTGGATGGCTTTTCCTATTTTGAGGTATGTTCCCCATATGCCTAGATGTTCAAGGGTTTTTATCAAGAAGGGTTGCTGGATTTTATCAAAAGCTGTTTCTGCATCTAATGTTATAATCATGTGGTTTTTGTTTTGACATCTGTTGATGTATTTAATTACATTTATGGTTTTATGAATGTTGAATCAGCCTTCCATCCCAGGTATGAAGCCTACTTGGTCATGATGGATGATTTTTGAGATCTATTGTTGAATCCAGTTTGCTAGGATCTTGTTGAGAATTTTAGCATCTATGTTCATCAAAGATATTGGCCTGTAGTTTTCTTTCTTTGTTGGATCTTTACCTGGCTTGGGTATCAATATGATGTTGGCTTCGTAAAATGATTTGGAGAGAGTTCCATCTTTTTCAATTGCCTGGAATACCTTCAGTAAGATTGGCATCAGCTCCTCCTTAAATGTCTTGTAGAATTCTGCTGGAAAGTCATCTGGACCAGGGCTATTTTTTGTAGGAAGTTTTCTTATTACATAGTCGATTTCCTTGATTGTTATTGGTCTATTTAGGGTCTCAATTTCTTCTTGTTCCAATCTAGGTAGGTTGTGTGATGTCAGAAAGTCCTCCATTTTCTTAAGGTTTTCAAATTTGTTTCCATACAAGTGTATGTAGTAGTCTCTAATGATCTTTTGTATTTCTTCAGGGTCAGATGTGACTTCATCTTTTGTGTTTCTGACTGTGCTTATTTGGGTTTTTTCTCTTTTTTTCTAGATCAGTCTAGCTAGGGTTCCATCGATCTTGTTTATCCTTTCGAAGAAACAGCTTTTTGTTTCATTGATATTTTTTGTATTATCTTTTTGTCTTCTATGTCCTGGATTTGGGCTTTTATTTTGGTGATCTGGATTCTTCTGCTGAAATTAGGCTTTTTGTGGTCTTGCTTTTCCAGCTTCTGTAGGAGGCTTGTTAGGTTGTTAATTTTTGTTCCTTCAATTTTCTTCATGTGTGTTTGTAGGGATATAAATTCCCCCTTACCACAGCTTTCAAGGTGTCCCAGAGATTTTGATAAGATATTTCTTCATTTTCATTTGTTTCCAGGTATCTTTTGATCTCTGTTTTGATTTCATCATTGTCCCAGGAGTTGTTTAGCATCATCCTGTTTAGTGTCCATGTCTTTGTGGGTTTTGTTGGGACCTTGCTCGTGTCAATGTTTATTTTTATTCTACTGTGGTCCTAGAAGGTGCATGGTAGAATTTCGGTTCTTTTCAATTTGCTTATGCTTGATTTATGGCCAATTATTTGGTCAATATTAGAATATGTTCCATGCAGTGGTGAGTAGAATGTGTATTCTGTGGTCTTTGGAGAGAGTGTTCTGTAGGTATCAATTAAGTTCATTTGGTCCAGAGTCATATTGAGGTTCTGGATCTCCTTGCTGATTTTTTGTCCTGATGATATGTCTAGGCTTGTGAGTGGTATATTAAAGTCCCCAGTTATGATGGTGTTAGAGTCAATATCTTTCTTTAGTTTTCCTAGAAGTTGCTTTATGAAAGTTGGTGCACCTATGTTGGGTGCATATATGTTTAGGATAGATATTTCTTGTTGATGGAGTGAACGTTTTACCATTATGCAGTGGCCCTCTGTATCTTTTTTAATTTTTGATAGCTTAAATGGTATTTTGTCTGAAACTAGGATTGCGACTCCTCCTTTCTTTTGTTTTCCATTCGCCTGAAAATTTGTTTCCCATCCTCTTACTTTGAGTCTGTGTATGTCCCTTCTAGGGAGATGGGTCTCTTGAAGGCAGTATATTGTTGCCTGGTGATATTTTATCCATTTTGCCCTTCTATGTCTTTTCAGTGGTGCGTTTAGTCCATTCACATTCAGGCTAATTATTAAAATATGAGAGTTCATTCCTATCATAGAGTTCTTATAGAGTTGTTGTTCTTCCACTTGGTTTTTTTTTTGTCTTTCTTTTGGTCTTGGTGTTGGTTCATGTATATTTTATTCTTTTTCCTGTACTCTTGTGAAGAACGTTGTTCTTTTTTCCTTTTCTTCTGTGTTTTTTACTTTCTTAAGTGTTTCATGTACAGGTGGTTTGGTGTCAGCATAAGTTCTTAGTGATTGGATATCTGGGAAAGATTTTAATTCTCCCTTGCTGATAAAGCTTAGCTTGACCAGGTAGGTTATTCTTGATTGAAACTGTTTACCTTTTAGGACTTTGAAGATAGGGCTCCAAGCTCTCCTAGCCTGCAGTGTTTCTGTAGATAAATCTGCTGCTATTTTAATTGGTCTTCCATGGTAGGTGATCTGCCCCTTTTCTCTTGCTGTCTTTAGGATTTTTTTCTTTTATGCCTACTTTGTTTAGGTGAATTATTATCTATTATTATTGTCTAGGAGTTGGTCTTCTCATTTGTTGTCTTGCAGGGGATTCTCTGAATCTCTTGTGTTTGAATTTCTGCATCATTGATTAAATAAGGGAAGTTTTTTTGAATGATCTCCTGGAAGGTTTCTTCCAGTGTGGTCTGTCTCTCTTTCTGCCTCAGGAAGGACAATTACTCTTAGGTTCGGTCTTTTGAAGTAATCGCTCATCTCTTGAAGGTTTTTTTCTG
>NW_007260464.1:87994-91684 GCF_000164805.1 Carlito syrichta
TTTTGAGGGAAGGTGGGATTGCTTTTGTTTTCCTTCTCCAATATCCTGTTCTTCCTTATGAGGTCTTCTGGCTTTGTTCACTTTTGAGGTTGGAGTGTGGGCTGTGCACTGTACTTTTTACAGTTTTGAGGTTTAGTTGAGGGAGAAGCTGTGGTTCAGAATGTATATGCTGATTCTAGCATCCACGAACAGGTGTATGAGCACACTGGAACCTATTTCCCTCTGTCTTATAATCTACAGTAGTATGTGGGCCTGTTCCCTAGATTAAAAAGGGGGTATAAAAGAGGAAAACAATGGAGGAAGGGGGGGTCAATAGGAAGTTAGAAAGAGAGAAGAGTGAGAGGGAAAACAGACATACATACCAACTTTCAGGTGAGAAAGAGACACAAGGCTGGAGAGAAGTGAAGAAAGACACGTAAGAAAGATTCCCTAAAGAATACTGATAGCTACACAGAGACAGACCAATAAAATCATGAGACACTGTAAGTCAGAAGGCAAACAACAAAAGTGATCAAAAGAGACAGTCAAAATGATAAAATCATAAGTCAAAATAAGAGATCAGACTAAAGTCACTTCAGCTCGGATCTCCAGCCTCTCCCCTTTGTTTTTCATTGCAGGCAACTAGATTTACTCACAGTTTGGGTTTGGCTGCCTGTGAGTTGCTTTTGTCTCATTCAGCATGGGGGGTGCTTTGTCTGCTGTTTAATGATGTTGCCTTAGGAACCGAGGTGGGGGTTGTTGATAGGTGGGCAGGGCAATGGCAATCTCTGCCTGGAGAATGGCAGAGGCAGATTCTCTTTCATAGATCTGTTTCTCTCCACTTTTCTGGGTCCCCAAGCTTGGGGTCACGTGCTGAGTGCCTCAGCCAGGGTGGGCCTGGAACTCCAGAGCTCCAAAGCTCCAATGGGCAGGTGGTTAGCAGCGAGAGTGGCCCTGGGCCCCCCACAGGGTACTTCAGCCAGGAATGGGACCAGTGTCGCTGAGGGGAGGGCACCCATAGCCTCCCTGAGTGACCGGCGGCTTGGTGCTGGGTGCTGGGTGAGAGACGATGTAGCCAGGGAGGAATCTGAGACCTGAGACTCCCATACAGGCGAGAGTCACATATGGTGGGACAGCCGCAGCAGGGGGTTGCAATATCTGGCCCTATGTGGGACCGAAGTATCCTGGGCCTCAGACCAGTGTGGCTGGTGCTGGGCTGGGGGATGGGAGAAACAAAGTAAGAATCTTTTTGGGAACTCACGTTCGGCGAATCTCACAAGTTCACCTATGCCATTGCCATCTTGCTGGAACTCCTCCATCTTTTCAAAGAAGAGATTTCTTCAGGCTACTGAGTAGGCATGACAGAACAGAAAATCCTTCCTGCTTTTGTCTCCATGGCAGAAACAAAGTTTAAGGGATTCTAAGTTTTTATTTCCATCCTAAGATACCAAAGTGTCTAGCTATACTAACGTTCTCAAGGCAAAAACTGTTACAATAATCAAGTTTGAGTGCACCCTTTTACATAGAACTTCAGGAAAGGAATTATAAATAAAACACAAAGCCAGATTTTCTGAAATAGGTAATTTCACTGAGAAAAGTATTGAGACTGATGGGACACAGTCCAGGAGTGTAACTACATATTTGACCTCAGTAAACAAGAATCTCCAACCCAAAGTTCTGGAATAAGTATTTCAACCAAAAAAAACTTAATAATATTCAAGAGCTATATAGATACCTACTCTTCCCAAGACATAGGAATGAAATGATTTTTCGTTAAACAAGCCATAAATTTTCTGATAATACCTTTCTGTGATTAATGCATTGTAAGACATTATTCCTCAGGTCATAAACAAACAATAAGACTGGCTTCACTGAGTGAGAAATTTTGATAGCTACCTTACATGTGTTGTCTTATTTGATCTATAAACATACACATAGAGAATGTATTATTACCTCTGCTTTACAGATAAGGGAACCAAGGTTTAATGAGATTATACAACTTGTCCCAAGTCCTTCTATATTACACATTAAGTTGTTGTGGTTTTGAATTCAAGCAGAGCCCCTTCTGACTCAAGCAACTGTGTGTGTTCCACTGAATTCTGCCACATTTCTGAGCAGTTGTGGAAATGAGCCTGTGCTTACCTCTATCTTGTGCTGCTGAACAAGCTTGGCCTTTAATCATTCAGGGGGCACTAAAGAAATGCAGGCTTAATTATGTCTCTTGTTTAATCAGTGTATATGATCTGAAGTTCATATTTGCGTCCATGTGACTTATCAACACATTTTCTCATCCCTGCAAAAACCTCAGAATCATGGAAAGAAAGGAACTCCAAATCAATCACCAAAATAAACTAGAATCTCACCCATTAAAACTCGGAATTCAAAGTCTGACAGAGCCAAGTTTAGGAAGTTCAGAGCTCAAGCAGATCTTGATTCCAGCTAGCCCTTCGCAGTCTGGTTTACTTTGGGCAAGTACTTTACATTTTCTAAGTTGTAGCTCACTTGTGTATAAAAAGCAGACCATTAATATCCAACCCATTAGATTTTTAAAATTAAGTAATTTAATGTTTGAGTAAATTGTATGGCTATCTTCAATATCTTTGAATACAACCATAATTACATCATTCACTCCATGGTGAATGGTGACTTGTGTTCACACAGTACTTATACATTTTCAAGACAATTATCTTGTCTATTATTCTATTTGATGTCACCTTTTACTGATTTCAAGCAAGCGTGTATTACTAGCCCTTTGATGGATGAAGAAATTGAAGCCCGAGGACATTTTGAGTTTACTTTTGTCCATTTAGCTAATGACTGACCCAGAATCCTAGCTCTGTGAATTTTTTCCTGCCTGCACCAAAATAGACAAATTAGGTTTTAAAAATGTATTTTATAAGTCTTAAGTAACAAGTTTAATCATGTACATACTTTTTCAGAAAAAAGGATGGCCAATGTTACTTACACTTTCTATCATCTATAGATCATATATGAGAACATGTATATTTAGAAATGCGTATGTCATAAAGGATAAAGAATACTGAGGAGCTAGGCTTGGTGGCTCAGCCTGTAATCCCGCACCTTTGGGAGGCTGAGGTGAGTGAATTGCCTGAGCCCACGGGTTCGAGACTCGCCTGGGCAGAAGGATCTCATCTCTACAATAAATAAAAAAATCAGCTGGGTGTGGTAGTGCATGCCTGTAATTCCAGCTACTTGGAAGGCTGAGGTAGAAGGATTGCCAGAGCCCAGCAGGTTGAGGCTGTGGTGGCCAGGAGTGGCCACTGCACTCCAGTCTGGGTGACAGAGCGAGACTCCAACTCAAAAAAAAAAAAAGAATACTGAGGAATATATAATATATTAACATCACTTCATAGGAGAAAATAACTGCCTTCTTTCACACTTCTGTTGAGTGTCTCAATTTGGTTATACTCAGGGAAATAGACAAGGAATAAATAATGTAAATAATTTAAAGTCAGAAGTAACCACACCCATTACCTAAATGAATCCTTTAAAAAAAAAAAAAAGCAAAAACTGGGCAACCCCTTTGGGTCACCTGTGGGAGCTTTCCTGTCCTCTTAATAAATCCTGCTTTCGCCGGGTTTGGTGGCTCAGCCTGTCATCCCGCACTTTAGGAGGCTGAGGTGAGTGGATTGCCTGAGCCTGCGGGCTTGAGACCCGCCTGGGCAGCAAGACCTCATCTCTACAATAAAT
>NW_007260464.1:91704-176937 GCF_000164805.1 Carlito syrichta
CGGCTGCAGTGGCCGGGAGCAGTCACTGCACTCCAGTCTGGGCAACAGAGTGAGACTCCAACTAAAATAAATAAATAAATAAATAAATAAATAAATAAATAAATAAATAAATCCTGCTTTCTCAAATTAAAATATAAAACTAAATTAAATAAATCTATATATGGCGTCAACAGGAGAAGAACTTTGCTTGTGATAACATCAGTCATGCCTAGATCCATGCATTTTCAATTTTCAAAACTTCTGATGAAATGCTAGTTTAGAAGAGTGGCTAATTTTCTATATTTCCAAGAGTCTCAAAATGAATTCCTCTTTTCTTTGACTGATCTGACTCCTACTCACTCTTCAGAACTCAAATAATCTTTCTCAATGATGTCTTTCCACCTCCTCTCCAATATTAGGCTATATTCCTCATTTATATTTTGTCATAATAACCTTGACTTCTTTGTAGCACTTTAAGCAATTTCAACAAAAATAATTAACTGGATACATATTCAATGTGTTTCTCTCCACCTATAAATGTAAGCTTTATAAAGGAGAAAATATATCTATGTAGTTTGTCTCCGCCTTCGGTGCCTAACCCAGTCCCTGGAAAATCCCAAATTCTTAAAAATTTGTTATTAAGTAATTGAGTTAAAGAAAGAATCAATATTTGTTCTTATATGATATGATATGTGATATGAGATATGATAAGTGGTAGAGATGGTTATGAGTTTCCTGAAAGTGAGATAACTTTGAGATAAGTTGTCCCTTATGGATGGCAATTATTAGGATTCAGAGAGAAAATGGGTTAAATGTCACAATAAGTCAGACAGAAAGTACAATGAGAATGACTGGAAAGAAAACCTGGGCATATATTCTATCATGACAACTGAGAAGCTGAAGATTTATTGGTTGATACATCTGAGTTGAGAGCAAGGCCCACCTATGTAAAAGTATTTTTCTTGTAAAAATAGATGTTAATGTTTTCTTATATGACCTCAATATCTCATATTTATACAGTAACATGAGGACTGTGATTGCTAAGGGAGGATCCTGTGTCTCAGTATCAGCATCTTCAAATAAAAAGTTTACAGCATCTTTAAATAAAATCCTGATAATGACTTTTTTTCACAAACTCTCCCACTACTACCTGACCTGAATCCACCATCGTTTCTTCTCTAGACCACTAGAATAACCTTCTCATTAGACACACTGCTTATCCTTTTGAACCCAAATGATGGGATCTCTATCTACTATCACACTGAGCTTTTACAAATGTGAATCAGGTCACATCCTTCCATTGGTACAACCTTCAGTGGCTTGCTATCCACACTTCTGACCATGAGCTTTTAAACTCTACCTAATGTGGACGTTGGTTCCATTCATTTTCTCCCTTACATTCACTTGAATCCAGATATACTCACCTCCTTCTGTCCCCTGAACAAGTCAAGTCTGTTTCCTCCCCAAAGCCTTGGCATAGGGTCTCTCTGGTAGGAAATCTCTCTCTCAAGGACTACAAGAGGCTCAATCCTTCTCACCATTTAGATTATACTCAATTATCAATTACTTAGAAATGCCCTCCCTTTTTCACTCCTCTCCCAAATATTCCACCTACATTGGTCCCTTCCCCATTTATCTTATCAATCCGTGAAATAGTCAGGATAGACTCAGTTGCAACGTAGAACAAAACAAAACAGAACAGAACAGGGACCTGTGACTACCAAGGTTTAGTTTTTGCTCACTCTCATGTCCATCACAAGCCAGGTGTGGGCTCTGTTCCATACTTTCTCATTGTAGAAAACTACTGGCAGATCCTCCACCAGTTAAAACTAGAGTATGGAAAATTAAGCACTGGCTTTTAAAGTGTCTGCCCAGAAGCAATCCCTATCATGTTTAATTGCTCTAAGTGAGTCATAAGCGCACATGACATTAAGAGGGCAGGAAGTTGCCATTCTAACATCTTTCCAAAGGGGGAACTGGAAGTACTTGGTGAATAGCATTAATGATTACCACAGTCTGCTTTGTTCTTCTTAATGGTATCTATTACTACCTGAAAGGCATTCATTTTTTAAATGGTTATAGATAATCAAGAACCCCATTTTTCAGATTCACTAATGTATCCTTAACACCTTCAGTAGTACCTGGAATAGACTGGGTGCTTAATACATATTAGTTGATTATAAAAGAGCTATTGAAAATAATAAGGGAGTTCTCATTGAAAATCAGGCCTGAGGATAGGAAAAATATTGAATGATATACTAGGAATATTTGTAGAACTGTGACTCTACAGAGTCTTAAACCACTTATTTATTGAACTTATCAATTCATCCACCCCGTCATTATTTGTAACACATAACTAAGAACCTGCTATGTGATAGGTACTGTGTTTAGTCCTATGAATAGCATGATGAGCAAAACACGGTTCTTGACCTCAAAGTACAAAACATTCTAGTTAGGGAGGCAGACAATTTACAACAAATACAACACAAAGTGATCCACATTAAAGAAAAAGAAAAGTTTATCTCTGAATTATTGAAGAGCTGTCTTTTGACCCTCACAACATGGACTGTAAAATAAAAGTGCAGATGCAGACAGAGTAAATTGGCTCATCAATCTGGATATTTCTTCCAGAACACCACTTCTAGCCGTATTGTCCAAATCATCTATCAAGAGAAAATTGCTAAATTTTCCAGAATTGAGTTTATGAACAGTCTTACTACAACAAGGGGTCAGGCAGTGCAGAGAATGACAAATTCTCTTGTACGGTGTGAAGCAGAGATTTTAGAAAAACCCAACATCTGCAGCTCATCACTAAGCTAAAAATATGTGCTGCTTTGCAGTATGCCAGATGTTCCTCCTCACTGGAGCTACTACATAAAAAAATACAGTATGACCAAGGCAGAGAATAGAAGCAATCAGTAAGAAAAAGAGCCCACCCCGAGAGCAATCAAGTTTGAACTAGAATCTAAAACAATTCAACTATGGAGGAATGTAAGAGATTATACATAATCCCACTTTTTCTTCTTAATGATAAGGTCATGAAGATCCATAATGGTTCAGAGATCCAGAACAAGAAGTCACTTAATGATAGAACGATAGATCTTCTTTGTGCTTTCTCTGCCTGTATAAGCTATCATGTTTCTCTTTTCTTTAATCAAAAGTAGTCATTTCCTCCCTTCAGTTACTGAAAGAAACATACTCAGCTGTAAGAACAGAAAGCCAAGCCTAAATACTTCTCATGTATACACACACAAACACACATATATAATAGCTGGCTAGCTATTCTAGCTACATAGATAGATAGATAGATAGATAGATAGATAGATAGATAGATAGATAGATAGATATAGAAAGATAAATAGATAGAAAGACAGATAAATCCAGCACGTGTTAAGGAGACCTGTATACACAGGTGTTAGAATTGTGCATTCTATTAGCAAATAAATATTGTCAAGTGAGATCAAGCAAAAAAGGGAAGAAAGTAAAAAAAAGAAAGAAAGGGAAAAAGAAAAGATTCTTGTTGTCTACAATGTCCTCTGAGCCTAACAGAGACCTTAAGTGCTGAATAAATTATGTTCACCCAAACTTTTTGTCAATTTAAAAAATACTAGATTATAAAATAAATATAAGAAAGGTCAAAACACTTCTGAGTTTTTCATGATGGTTATTTAAGTTTTTGTGTGACACTTCCAATATCTAATTTTTTTTTAAAAAAAAACATTGTTTTAGACAGTCTTAAATATGTGCCCATCAGATCTCCTGCTACAGGAAGCACAGGTGGTTGATAACCCTACCTTCCGCCTCCATTTTATCTATATTATATAATTAGTACAGGTCTACCTCTATCTGTATCAAGGCCAACTCTAGCCAAAGACTGAGCACAACCAAGACATTAATGCAAGCCCATGGAAATTCCTCCATTAAGTGACTTTGGTTTGAGGACCTCTTCCAACTCAGCTGCACCTTTCTTGGAAATGCATTGCTCCAGAGAGATGACCAAGCCGATGGCTGGATAAACGTCAGCTAAAAGGATGAGGTGTGTCCTTCATGAATCCAATCAACCATCTCAGCAGAATTCAGAAAGAGAGATGGAGTTATTCAACAAGGATCTGTGGAGAATCTTCTTGTCTACTAGAAGGTTTTTGAGAAAGTTATGCTAGCAGAAATACTGTTGCCTTAGACTGACATGGACAGAGAGTGAATAAAATGAAGTGAGGCCATCAGACTCCCAAAATTCTACAAGCAGAAAACTAATAATGATTTTGTTCACTGTGCAGTGCAGTCCAGCAATAGACAAGCCCATCTCATAGATGCAGAGCTTCATCTTTCCAGTGCCTTCTTTTCATGATTAACACAACAGCTAGCAAGCTATGTAAGAAAAAATCTCCAATATAAATGCAAATCAAAATTATAAGACAAAAAAAAAAGAAACTGAAAGAAGCTAAAATAATATCCAAACCAAAAAAACCCCACAAAAAACCAAAAACCTAAACTACTTTTCCTCCCCACCTTCAGACATGCACACAGAATAATGCCAACTGGAATTAATATCCTCAGACAGCTAAAAGATGATGTTACTTTTACAAAATAAGATCGGAATACTAGAAAATGGAAAATAATTAGATAATAAGAAAAAGAATTTAAACTAAAAATCCAATAGCTGAGGTTAAAATATCATTAGAAAAGTTGAAAAAAAAGATTGATAAAATCTCCCAGAAAATAAAATAAGAATTGAGAAATAGAAAGTATATAAAATCAGAGCATCATTTCCTGAAGTGCAATATTCATCCAACAGGAGTTCAAAAAGACAAAACAGAAACACTTAGCAGAAAAAGCAGAAGGGAAAGTTACCAACAACAAAATGCAGTAAAATTTTCTAGTATTAAAGAAAAAAAGCCGAGTTTCTGGTACGGTATATGTTTACCACTATATGGGCAAACAGAAGCATACATCAAGCATATCATTAAGGAATTTTGCAGTAGCAAGAACAAAAAGAGCTTTAGATCTCCCAAAGAGAAAGAATACCAATTCACATATAAAAAGTAAAATCCCCCAAGCAACCATCTTCTTGATAGTAACACTGAAAATTAGAAGTCAGAATAAGAATGTTTTCCATATTTTGAATAAATATCTTAGTTATTTTTTATCATTGCAAAGAGCCAAGATCTATTATCTAAAACAAAAATAATAATTATGAAATTTCAGCATATTATTTAGAAATGTTTAAATAAATGGTTAGGAATTAATGCAGAATTGTTGAAGCAACATCTTTGAAGGAGATGTCTTGGTTAGCATAGCAATAAAATTCTGTGACTGCACCTTTTTAAACCATAAATATGTATGTCTTCATAAAATTATAAATTAATTAAAACAAAAATACCTATCCCAAAGGCAAAATACCTTCCATTCAGACAGATTCAAAGGACTATGCCACAAATACATCTTTTAAGATTTGGAATCTTTGGAAATTAGAAAAGACAGAGTATAAGTGTTTAAGGCAAAATCAATTGAGCAGCATTTGATTTTATCTTGAAATAATCAATTTTGTGTGTGCATTTATGTGTATGTGTAATATTTGATACATTGAGTTACACTCTTGTTAGATTACTCATAGCATTTAAAAAGAAGCAGAACTCCATAGGCATTCCACTGCTGTAGCATAATGAACCAACATTTTGCATTTGAAGGATAGCCTTTTATTACTATTGATTCCAGCTTTGAGAACCACACACCTCCATATGGTGGGTTGATTTCTTTCTCAGACTTCACACAGCGCTGGAACTAATTCCATTATTTAAATCATAATTCAATCACAATGGTGTGCTTTCAAACCAGACTCCCAAATAATCAAAATGGTATTTAAAAAAATTAAATTGCAGGAAGAAAAATGCCAGGTAGCATTTGCCAAGGTTCAACTTTTCTCTACATTTTAACTCTTACTTTTACAGATTCAGACTACTAAGGAAATAATTAAATTCATTTACTTTTGAACATTTTAAAATTTTCATACCAAGAAAACCTTAGATTTTGCACTTTATTTGCAAATGATGGACTAAAAATAGTTGTGTTTGTCATATTTTTTGCCATTGGGTTTTCGTTTGCCTTTTTAAATGTTATGTGTCCATAGTGTATACAAGTTGAGTTGTACAGACGCCACGTGCAGAAGCCCTTATCATGTTTTTTAAACAAAAACTGATGAACGTTAAGAATCTAAAATTAAATTTTCTTGCAAACAGCTCTTGGCTCTTGAAAAAAGAATGTAAAATGAGTTATAGCCAGCAAACTTTTATTATATCTCTCACATGTCAGGTATGGCCTTAGGTACTAAGGACAAAAATGCTCATTATAGATACCAGCTGTTGTTGCCTAAAGTTTTCTGCAAAATTGTTTCTCTGTATGGCTTGTCAGTCCTTGAATGTTGCTAATTTTGCTAAGCTGTGTGTTAACTGGAGTAATAATTTAGTGTTTATCTCGAATATAATTTGGGCACACCAAATAGAATGGGACTTGTCTTCACAGTGCACTGCGTTGTGAAAACAGTCAGCAAGAGTGCAGTCTGGGTCAGGCTTGATGCTGAGCAGTTTGGTTCATGGTATTTAATTTTCACAGAGAGCCTCTAAAATATCTATTATTATTCCTGTTTTATCGACACAGAAACTGAGGTTACAGGGTTTAACTCTTTTTAGGAGCTCAGGATTTGAATTTTTCCTTTCTCTGATCAAAATTTGGCTCACTTTCACTCATTCCTTGAGTATCTCTGCATTCTCTAAAAATCCACTTTCAGAAAATACATTGCCTTTATGGCGATGCTGGTTTAATTAATTGTCTCTGCCCATCTGTGCTTTCCTGAGGGCAGGATCTGTAAATATTCTGTTTACTTCTGTAATACTCAGGCCTGGCACTTGGGGTTGAACAACAAATAGTGAATGACAAAGGAATGTGCAAATGGAATCGATTTCTGCAACTCCAAAACCCACTTCAATACCTTTCTACTTTTAATGACCACTACAGACAATGTGACCTATTCGCTTGAAGAGGTGGATGAAAGTTCTTGTTTTTGTTTTTGTTTGCCTTGTGTGTGTGTATGTAAATTATTCTGAAAGTTATCCCTAGGACCAAATTTCTCCAGTTTACAGCAGTGTACAACAGAGGTGAAATTATGGTGGAAACCAAAAGGAAAAATATTTTACTTTAAATATTGACTTAGTGTAAAGAATATAACTAAGATACCTTTCTAATTATTTAGAACAATGACTACAATAAATCCTATTTATTTATTTGTAGTTCTTTACTGAAAAACAAGTGTCTACAAATCTGCCTACTCTCTCCCTTCCTTTTTCTTTCTCCCTTGATTTTTGCCTACTCTTTTAATTATTTTAATTATTTTCTCCACATCATCAAACATTGATGGAGAACTTATACACATCAGATATAGTCCCCGGATCTTGTTCTCCAAAGACAAATATAAGATATAGCCCTTGTCCCTAAAGAATAGCACATAATTTGTGGATATAGATATGACCATTTTTTGTTTATTTGTTTTAGCTTAGTCTTTTAAAAAATCTTTTATCTTCTTTGCTTTTTCTTCTGACTGGTCTAGTAAATAAAAATCATTTGGCAATTCTGATTGTAGATAAGTAGTAGTCTCTAAAAGAGTTATCTAGTTTTTAACATCAAGATGCTTCCTGAGAAAATATTTCTTCCTGTACAAAGCAGCATATTTCCTTTTCTTTAAGATACAGGCAATACTCCCGTATTGCCAAGATGGAGTCTGCATGGTGTGCCTGAGGAAGGAAGTGAAAATGCCCCATGACACTATCATGATGAACACACTTCAAGGGCTCCCCAGTGCTGTCAGAAATCAAGGCCAACGTTTGGCTAAAAGATTAGCAGTCAGCATTGCTTGAAGATTTGTCTTACTAGCCTTGCCCTTTCTTACTAGATAGATAGATAGATAGATAGATAGATAGATAGATAGATAGATAGATAGATTGATAGATGATCGATAGAGATTCATCTTTATGTGCGTGTTTTATTTATATATATATGAATATGTACATATGTATATGTTTTGTTTTCTACAAAGGAAGGATGCTTTTGGGAGGTGAGGTCATCTGTTTGCAAGAGTAACGGGAACTTTTCTTGAAGTGTAGGGAGATCATGGCTTATATTTAGATTGTATTATTGTAAAAAAATTGATTGCTTGGGTAGGAAAAGGAGTTCTTTTGGAGACTACACACACACACACACACACACACACACACACACACACACACACACATAATGTATGCAAAGTCTACAGCATATGAAATTTTAGTCATTAAATATATATATATTTTTTCTTCAGGTGTTTATGGTGATCTGCCCACTTCACAAGCCTTCTGTGATGTACCTCTACCTTTCTTGCCTTTCTCCTTCTCTGTCACTCCCTGATTTCCATCTTATCATACAGCTATAAAGAAGAACTGACAGGTTTTCAAATGTTTTACATTCTTTCACATCTCTACAACTTTTCTCCACCTGCCTCCTCTACTGAACATATACCTCTGCAAGTTTCTGCCTGGGCAATTTGTACTCATATTGTGGAGGTCAGCCTCACAAGTCTTACCCTTTCTTACTTAAGACACACACACATAAATTCATATATGTGTATATATGTAAATAAACAAATGTAAATATTTTCTACAAAAGGTGGATGGTCTTGAGAAGTGAGATAATTTGTTTGCAAGGAGAACTACGAAACTTGTCCTGAAGTATGGAAAGATCATTATGGTAAAAACATTTAGATTGCTTAGGAAGGAGACAGTGTTCTTTTGAGTACTGTGCAAAGGGATTTATCAACCCTCCTCATATACTCAAGGCAACTCCTGCTACTGTCACTGGTGAAGGAAATGGCAGCAAATGGGAGATTGGAACCAAAGAGAAAGTTTGAGGAGTCAGAAGTTCTGCTCCAATGAGTTGAGTTCTGAATCAAGACTCAGTTTGGAACTGAGAAGAAAAAACTCTTCTCTTGTTATGCTCTTGGGATGACAGCTGACTGAATTATTAATAACTGGTCTGAATCTTCCTGTCAAACTGGCATTGCTTGAGTAGCTGTTGGTGCAATAGAGGAAGCTGATGTTCTCGGCTTAAACACCACTGAGGGCTGCCTGCGTATCTCTCAGCTTCCAAGCTACAGTGTAGGTCAGAAGAACACAGGCAAGGGACAATGCCACCTTTCAGCTGTCATAACAAGAGTTAGGATTGCCAGTCACCAACTAACCAGAAGGCAACTAATTTTTGTATTATCAATGCAATAGAATAAGCTCCATATATTTTTTATTTTTGTTTTTTAAAAAACATTGCCATAGGTCTGTTTAAACAAATTAACCTATATCTCTATTCAACTGACTCAGTTATTGGAACAATAAGTCTACATTTCACCTTGAATAGAATAAGAAGTGGGATGGCAGGTCCTTCTGGTTGTTGGGGGGGAAATAGGTTTAAAAAGCATAAACATATGCACACATATGCCTACTTCCAAATATATATTTACATATATGTATATTTATATACATATAAAATGATAACTGCTGCAAAATCATCAAGATGTGAGCTGTTGAGAAGACACCGATAAGGAAGCAACTGACTTTTGTAAAGGAAGAAATCAACCTTTCAAAGTTGAAGTCTGTACTTAAATTTAGTATTGAAGGATAGTCGAGAGTATACTTGAACTGTGTGAAAAGATTTCTCAGTAGAGAAAGACGCATGTTAGCAGGTAGACAAGTTGGATAATTTGTAATTCTTTTCATATGTCTAGAGGCCTAGGTGTATAACAAGCAGTGGTGAGACATAAGTTTACCTATCTCGCCATCCAACTGATTTTAGGTTGGAGGAACACAGGCAAAGGACATAAATTAGAAAGTGTGCAAACATCAAATAAAGGTCAACTTGTAGTCACTATAAGGAATACCACGGGGACTCCTGAAGGTTGTAAGCAGAAGAGGAGCCTCATAAGATTTGATATGTAGAAGATCACTATGGTTCTCCAAATCAATGTGTATAATAGCTTAGAAAGTTGAGACTTCCCTCCCTCAAACAAAACAAAACTAGTAACTGCTACTCTCCAGCACTTCAGAGGGAACTTATCCAGCCTCTTCTTTCCCTCAACTCATGCCCAAATGTGTTTGCTCTATCCTGGAGTCTTGGGTTTTTGTCCTCTGCCTGGCTAACTTTCCTTTATTTACCTTTTCAGGCTCATGCTGTTAATGGGCTATTTGCCTATTTTTGACTTAGTCTCTCAATACCATATCAAATCTTTCTCAGTCCCATGCTCTGCAACATGTGGCCCTGTTGTACTCCACCTTAGGGCTGCTGGAGACCAACCTGCATACTGATAGTAAGCATGTTCAAGAAAAACAAATGGACATCAGCAATAAAATTGATTGAGGAAGAAGACTGAAGTCAAGTAAATTAACCTCTACATCTGAATAACTTTATTGAGTTATTGCCTCTCAGAAAAATATTCAAAGAGAGTATTATTGTCATCATTTTCATTTTACAGATGAAGAAACTGAGACTCAGAGAGGTTAAATAATTTGTCCAAATTTAACTACTTGGGTTTGGCACAATGATCGAATCAGTGGATTCTCAGTTACATTTGGAGATTATCGCAAAGATTCGGGGAAGTGGGGATGTTTTGACTGAGACCATGGGAAAGAAACTGGAGAGGAATATTGCCTAAGAAATCAGTTTTGGTAATAGGTGGAATCTAATGACCTACCTGCTGATGGTGAGGCCATTTCAGGAAATGATTATAGAGAAAAGATGTCTTTGGATCTCAGCAGGGTCATATAGACATAACAGCACTGGCAAAGTTTAGCTAAGATTTAGAGAGAAGCTGGCAGCAAGCTTTCCAGTGAAAGGAAGAGTTACAGTGTGAAGACTCACACAACGGTTAGACCTTGGTCCTCGCTTACCCATTTCTCCTCAACTAGAAGAAAACTCTTTCAGCCGGGCTCAGTGGCTCAGCCTGTATTCCTGCAATTGGGAGGCTGAGGTGAGTGGATTGCCTGAGCCTGCAGGTACAAGACCCGCCTGGGCAACTTGGCGAGCCCTCATCTCTACAATAAATCAAAAAATTAGCCGGGTGTGGTAGTGTGCTCCTGTAGTTCCAGCTACTTGGAAGGCTGAGGCAAAAGCATCTCGGGAGCCCAGCAGGTTGAGGCTGCAGTGGTCGGGAGTGGCCACTGCACTCCAATCTGGGCGACAGAGTGAGACTCCGACTCAAAAAAAAAAAAAAGAAAGAAAGAAGAAAACTCTTTCAAAAGCATAGCAATGGTGGCACCACTCCTCTGTTTAGGATTTTTCATTGTCAGGCCCCAGGACCTTAGAACCTGCTGCATGTAATCTTATGAGTGTGGCCTACATTCACTTTCTCATATTTTAATGTGCATATGAATCGCTTGCATATTCTGACTCAGAAGGTCTAACTGAAATTCTAACAGTTCTAGCTAGTTCCATGCTGCTTGTCCTCAAACTACATTTTGGCCATCAAAGGTCAATAGAGCTTGAAATCTAATTCCATCCTACATACTTCCACAGCTTTGTCAATGCACACTGTTCCCTCCAGTTGAACCATTCCAAACTCCCAGTTCCATGGATACACCAAGCTCTTTCCTATCTCCATGTCTTTGCTTGTGCCTACCTAGAACTTTCCTCATTTAGCTAACTCCTCACACCTTTGTATCTCAGCGTAAATGTTACTCCTTCCAGGAAGCAGTCTCTATTTCTCTAAGGATAAACTGACACCTAAACTTTAGCTCCAAAATACCCTGTACTTATCACTTAGGGACTGAATTCCAACTGCCTTTTAACCAATATATCTTCATTCTCTATGTTGTCTGCAATGTGTCGTCTCCAAATTTGTTGGGAGCCAGCCACGGAGGCCCACTGAGCGTTAGGGATCAGGAAGAGCCGTTGACCCCGAGACCACTAGGATGCGTTAGGGAACTATTGACCCCATTTCCTCCCTCTTTCTACTCAGCACTAACCAGATTAAGCTCCTGTGAGCTCAAAACATAGAAACTCTGAGATCAGGACAAACACAAGCTAACTTTAGAAGCTCATTGCTCCCATTTTTCCACAAACTGCCGTTTTGGCTTTCACACAACTTATAATTCAAACTCGTGTCACATGTAAGAGCCTTAGTATTGGTCACAGGCTTCTGGGTCATGATCTTAGGATTTATTGAAGGTGTAAATTGTAGAATATAGTTTTAGAAGACAGCCATTTTGTTGAAAGAATGCAGCTGGGTTACTTGCAGGTAGCCCACTGTGAACTTTGGACTGGGCCACATTCCAAACATTCTGGGATGGGCCACTTTCGTTTATAAAGTAAATATTTAAGCTTCTATAGAATTGTTTAACTTAGCATAAATCAATCAGCTTAGGATGAAAAAGGTTTATAGAATATGTCAGTCACAGATTAGGTTATCCTTTGTTATGAGATTTTAAGGTTATCATATGAAAAGGGTTTAAAGGCAATCATTGATTAAGTTTTCTTGGATTAAGGTTTCTGGTGGGTGGGGGACGCCCCTCCCACATCTGCCTTTGTGTATAAAAGATCTGTTGTAATTCCCAATAACTCACATCACTTCTGCACTAGACTGTAGTCCAGTCTCTTTCTTTCTGTCTTCTTCCCCCCAATCGCCGACGCCGTCTCCACCTTTGGGGTATCCTGAACCCGGCTGAAGCTGGTCTCCAGCACAAATTATTATTCATTTCTTATCCTCAGTGCCTTGAAGAGTGCCTGACCCAAGCAAATACACGTTGAATGAATCAGATGAAGGATGAATATCTTTGTAATTTAATTCTTCTTTACTTGAGGACCTCTTCCTGGGTAGGTGAAACTCACTTACTAATCACTGCTCAGGACCAGGCCTGAGGAGACAGGAAAAATGAGACCATTCAGTCCAGGGCTCCAGGCTTTTTTTTTTTTTTTGAGTCAGTCTCACTCTGTTGCCCAGGTTGGAGTGCAGTGGCATGCTCATGGCCACCACAGCCTTGACCTACTGGGCTAAGCAATCCTTCTGCCTCAGCCTTCCAAGTAGCCAGAACTACAGGCTCATGCTACCACATCCAGCTAATTTTTTGATATATTGGCCTCACCAAATTGCCCAGGTTGGTGTCGAACCCCTGGGCTCATGCAATTCTATCGCCTTGGCCTCCCAAAGTGCTGGGATTTCAGGCTTGAGCTACCGTGTCCGGCTGACTTTTGTCTTACTAGTGAAAGTTCTCCTTGGAGCTAGCTTAGAAACCTAGCAATCTGCAGAGAAAAAGGAACACTTCTACACTGCTAGTGGAAATGCAAACTAGTGCAACCTCTATAGAAGACAGTGTGGCAATTTCTGAAAGAACTAGAAATTGACCTTCCATATGGTCCAGCAATTCCCTTATTAGGAATATACCAAGAGGAACTCAAATCATTTTACAAAAAAGATACCTGCACACTCTATTCACAAGAGTAAAAACATGGAACCAACCATGCTACCCATCAAAGCTGGACTGGATAAAAAAAAATGTGGTACATATATACAATGGAATATTATGCAGTCATAAAGAAGGACAAATATATGGACTTCATGGCAACCTGAATGGATTTAGAGTCGATCATACTCAATGATCTATCACAGAAACAAAGAATAGAGTGCCATATGTTCTCACTCATAAGCAGACCTCAAGAAAGGAACTGGCAGTAGTTGGAAACTGCCAGGGGAGGTGGGGGTGGAATTGGCAGTTGAGGGAAACTGCTAGGGGAGAGAAAGGCATACCTCATTAACAAGGGTACCTGCGTAATCTACTTTTGTATGCCTAACCCTGAATTGTGCCCTACATCTTTAAAATGTTAAAAAAATAAAAAATAAACACCCAGCAATCTGAACTGGATGGAAGTTCATTCTTTATTGTAGGCCAGCTTAAAGTGGAGGAGAGGTTTGAAGAGAAGCACGGCTTAGGGATCACTATGGTGAATGATCCTCATGGAGAATCTAGATAGTGTCTGATATGAAGGACAATGTCTTAATATGCAGATCAAGAACCCGAATGGGTTGGGGTGTGTCCCACTGCTGTTTGGATTGATAATGGGCTTTTTAGGGTTCCATCTCTATAAAAAAGAACATTGGAGGACCTGTTGGGGAAAGAGAAAGGACTTGGAAAGGGGGAATAGGCTTGACAGAAAAGAAGAATTAGGATAAATTTCTAATCCTAAAAAACTCTTTGGAAGAGTTTTCTAACTAATAAAATGCCCAAGAAAGGAATGAGATGTTTGTTGAGAAAAGTCACTAGCTTAAAAGTACAAGTTCTACTGTGGGTGAGAAATATTTAATTGGAGAGTTTCAACCTTCCTAATTTAAAAGAATATGAAGAAAGAGAAAACTGGGGGACGTTTATACCACATAAGTAGTTACCTGTGCTTAGCACAATATCTGGCACAACATAAGTACTCATTAAATGCTTGTTAAATTAAATATAATTGACTAAATTCCTGGAAATATTAGATTTTCTTTATATATGGTTTAGACAATCATTTAAGTGAAACAAAGCTCTGGAATTCTCTCAGGTAATACAGCATAATTAATTTGTCCTATTTAGAATTAAATCATTCTTATTTTTGCAGTTTATATTAGTTTTTATAACTATTATCCCCCTTTTGACTTTCATAAAAATTTTAGAAAATAGATTGGCCTGCCATAGACTCTAACATATTTATTTTAAAAATTTATTTTCTGAAGTCATACCGCTAATTAAAGGTATAAATATAACAGGAACACAAGTATCCTAAGTCCCAAACTAGTGCTATATCATTGATTCCTTTATCTAGAAACAGTTTATAACTAGAATATGCTATTTCAGGACACTGAACTAAATGCCAGGGCTTGCGTTGAAAGATGTTCCATGATATAGCTTTATGAAATTCATTACTACAGTGTCTACTATAGAGATGCAACAGAAGATAGTGTCCATGAGTTTTCACTGAACATTTCTCTCTGACCACAAGGATTTATCGAAATTATTTTTTTGTTAAGCTGCTAGAAATCACAGAACCTTATACACGTTCTTTTTCCTCTCATATAGTAACAAATATTGAACATTCATCAAGGGAAATTTTCCCATTAAACTCATTCCTGCTTGATGCCCAGTTTGTAGTTTGTACTCTTGTTTACTTTTCTTTTATATCATGTATTATTTAATCTCACTTACTTTTATTTCCTGTTATTTTATATAATCTTATAACTTACTCAAATTTTTTCAACAACAATTTTTCATAAAGAATTGCATCATTTCATAAATATTTATTTTAGCCGGGCTCAGTGGCTCAGCCTGTAATCCCATACCTTTGGGATGCTGAGGTGTGTGGATTGCCTGAGCCTGTGGGTTTGAGACCCGCCTAGGCAGGCAAGACCTCACCTCTGCAATAAATCAAAAAATTAGCCAGGCATGGTAGCGCATGCCTGTAATTCCGACTACTCGGAATTTTAATTTTCATTGATAGATATTGAATGTACATATTTAGGGGAGTATAGGATAATTTGACACATTCATATAATCAAATTAGGATTAATTGGGATATCCATCTTATAAAGTACTTTGCCTAAAACAAAAAATCCTGTAAATCCCTGGGATTAGAGAATTCTGTCTGCTAAAACACAGTTTTCTGTTTTGAGTGGATAAAAACTGTATGAACTATTTTAGTAGATTTCACTGAGACATGGAGATTCGTTTCAAGACATTAATTTCTAAAAAGCTTATGAATAATTACATACAAAAAGAAATATCTACTATTAAAGAAATAGTTCTAAGGTGTAATATTTTGGCTAATGTTAACTCTTCTGTTTATACTGGATTAAACATGTGCCTAATATTAATTATTGAGAACCAATAGTGAGAATGTGTTCATTAACTGAGTTATCACTCACCCACCAAATTGCTAGAATTAAAATGGTATCAATTTATTAGTGACACTTGCAAATTTGTGCTCATCTTTGGCAAGATTTAACCCAAGTCATATCTCTTTGTCTATATATTCAGATTGATTAATTCAAGTCATCATTGGAGATAATCAGATTTTGTCATGATGTATGTGGATGAATATGCAATATTAATTAGCAGAGTCTGTTTGTAACATGAGTCCTGTTGTATGCTGAAATATCATATATCATATATTATACTCCAGAAATCTCACTGTTGATAATTTATCTGATTCTGTATTTAAGCTTCATTGAAATTAGTGTGCATTTTCATTCATTAATTTGACAAACTTTATTGTATATTATGGGCAAAATATTGGGCTAAACAGTTTTTTAAAAATTCAGAAAAGATATAAGACAGTCCTTTTCTTCACAATATAAAGGAAAAACTATCTCAATCAGCAGATTATTTCCACAGATTTATAAAATAATTACTTTAAAAGAGGTATGAGCAAATTTCTGTTGGAGGAAAGATGAGAAATTATTGATTTCAAACTATGTAAGCAAGGAACGATTCCCAGAAGAAATGACATTTATAGCAAGTACTGAAAATATATTTAGAACTTCAATAGCTTAAGAAAAAAGAATGGGTGAGAAGACATGCTAGGTAAAGACAGAGAGGTGGGAGCTGTGTTTGCCAAATGGCATGTGAGATAACCACAGTTTTTGAAATTATTCTACTACTATTACTATTAATACTACTATTACTATGACTACTACTACTGTAACTATGACTACTATTACTACTGATATTACTACTACTAGATACCATTTGTTGAGAGCTGGGATCTGTTGCCTTTACAATTATTTGGATCTGCATGTGACTTTCTGCTGCTAAAGTAAGCAAACTGCTTTGAAATCTCATGGTTAGGTCTGTCAAACTCTTTCTACCCAGGAGCCCCTTCAAATCTTACATGGATAATGTGCATGCATGCAAAATTTCAGATTGGCTAACATTAATTTTTCTGGCTGCTTCTTCACTGGCATACATTCAGCCTCTTTAATTTGTCTTAGTGAATTCAATTAGTCTTAGCCCAAATAGGAATGCTGTTAAGTGTTGCAGTTGATGATAAACCATCTAGGATAGACATGAACAAGCAAACATTAGAAAAATAAAGGACAGTCTACCTAGGGGACCATCAATCTTGTTTATCCTTTTGAAGTACCAGCTTTTTATTTTATTGATTTTTTTGTATTATCTTTTTGTCTTCTATGTCCTGGATTTGGGCTTTTATTTTGGTGATCTGGATTCTTCTGCTGAAATTAGGGTTTTTGTGGTCTTACTTTTCCAGCTTCTTTAGGTGGCTTGTTAGGTTGTTAATTTGTGACCAAGAAAAACAAGAAAAAAAATCAAATAAGCACAATCAGAAACACAAAAGATGAAGTCACATCTGACCCTGAAGAAATTTGAAAAATCATTAGAGACTACTACGTACACTTGTATGGAAACAAACTTGAAAACCGTAAGGAAATGGAGGACTTTCTGACATCACACAATCTACCTAGATTGGAACAAGAAGAAATTGAGACCCTAAATAGACCAATAAGAATCAAGGAAATCAACTAAGTAATACGAAAACTTCCTACAAAAAAAAGCCCTGGTCCAGATGGCTTTCCAGCAGAATTCTACAAGACATTTAATGAGGAGCTGATACCAATCCTACTGAAGGTATTCCAGGCAATTGAAAAAGATGGGTGCCCGAATGAAACGTAATTGTACACCTAACCCTTAACTGTACCCCACAAAACCATAATAAAAAATACTGATTAATGAAAAAAAAGAATAAAACATTAAAATAATACCAACCATATCCAAATAAATAACTACAATTAAATTACCCTAAAAAAAAAAAAGATTTGTTTTCTTGAAAAAATATGTTTTTCCTCACAGTATTTTATATTATATAAGCACTGCATATAATTAAATGGAAAGGAACACACTATGGAAATTTGAATACAAACAAAAAAAAAGAAAAAGATGGAACTCTCCCCGAATCATTTTACGAAGTCAACATCACATTGATACCCAAGCCAGGTAAAGATCCAACAAAGAAAGAGAACTACAGGCCAATATCTTTGATGAACATAGATACTAAAATCCTCAACAAGATCCTAGCAAACTGAATTCAACAATACATCTCAAAAATCATCCACCATGACCAAGTAGGCTTCATCCCTGGGATGCAAGGCTGGTTCAACATTCATAAAACCATAAATGTAATTAAATACATCAACAGATGTCAAAACAAAAACCACATGATTATATCATTAGATGCAGAAAAAGCTTTTGATAAAATCCAGCACCCCTTCTTGACAAACACCCTTGAACATCTAGGCATATGGGGAACATACCTCAAAATAGTAAAAGCCATCTACGAGAAACCCACAGCCAGCATACTCCTAAATGGACAAAAATTGGAAACATTTCCCCTGAAAACTGGAACAAGACAAGGATGCCCACTCTCACTCCTCCTGTTCAACATAGTATTGAAAGTCCTGGCTCAAGCAATCAGAGAAGAGAAGGTAATCAGGGGTATCCAAATAGGAAAAGAGAAAGTCAAGTTATCTCTCATTGCAGATGATGTGATTGTGTACCTAGAAACCCAAGAGAATCTGTCAAAAACCTCCTTACCCTGATAAAGGCCTTTGGAAAAGTCTAGGATACAAAATAAATGTACAAAAGACAATGGTATTTCTCTACACCAATAATAAACAAACAGAAACCCAAATAAAAAACACAATTCCATTCACAATAGCCACAAAAAAAATGAAATACCTTGGCATCTTCCTAACCAGAGACTTGAAAGACCTTTACAATGAAAATTACAAAACACTGCTCAAAGAAATCAAAGATGACACAAACAAGTGGAAAAATATTCCATGCTCATGGATTGGAAGAATCAACATTGTGAAGATGTCCATCTTACCTAAGGTAATCTACAAATCCAATGCAATACCCATCAAATTATCAGCAACATTCTTCTCAGACCTAGAAAAGACAACACAGGAATTCATATGGAAACACAAACATCCAAGAATAGCCAGAACAATCCTCAGCAAAAACAACAAAGCAAGTGGTATCACATTACCAGACTTTAAACTTTAGTATAAAGCTACAATCATAAAAACAGCTTGGTATTGGTATAGGAACAGGCATATAGATCAATGGAATAGAATTGAGATTCTAGAAGCAAAACCTCAATTTCTCAACCAACTCATCTTTGACAGAGCCTCCACCACCTACCCCTGGGGAGAGGAGAACCTATTCAGTAAATGGTGCTGGGAAAACTGGCTGACCACATGCAGAAGATTGAAACAGGACCCCTATCTATCCCCATACACAAAAATTAACTCCAAATGGATCAGAGACCTAAATGTAAAACCTCAAACCATAAGAACCTTAGAAAATGAAGGAAATATCCACATGGAAATTGGAACTGGCATCCAATTCCTGAACAAAACCTGAAACCCACAGGTCATAAGAGAGAAGATAGACAAGTGGGACCTTATTAAACTGATAAGCTTCTGCAAGGCCAAAGAAACCTTCAAGAGAGCAGGAAGACAGCCTACAGACTGGAAAAAAATATTTGCCAACACCAGGTCTGACAAAGGCTTAATATCCTGGATCTACAAGGAACTAAAACGTGCTGAAAAGAAAAAAACAAACAACCCCATTATAAAATGGGAAAAAGATATGAACAGACACTTCACAAAAGAGGACATCTGAGCAGTCAACAAACACATGAAGAAATGTTCAACCTCACTAATCATCAGGGAGATGCAAATCAAAACCAAACAACACAGGATTTCATATGGAAACAAAAATGACCAAGAATAGCCAGAACAATCCTCAGCAAAAAAAAAAAACAAAAAAAAAAACAAAGCAGGTGGTATCACATTACCAGACTTCAAACTTTGCTATAAAGCTACAATCATCAAAACAGCTTGGTATTGGTATAGGAACAGGCATATAGGTCAATGGAATATAATTGAAATTCCAGAAGGAAAACCTCAATCAGCTCATCTTCAACAAAGCCTCCGCACACCTACCACTGGGGAGAGGAGAACCTATTCAGTAAATGGTGCTGGGAAAACTGGCTAACCACATGCAGAAGATTGAAACAGGACCCCTATCTATCCCCATGCACAAAAATTAACTCTAAATGGATCAGAGACCTAAATGTAAAACCTCAAACCATAAGAACCTTAGAAAATGAAGGACATACCCTTATGGAAATTGGAACTGGCATCCAATTCCTGAACAAAACCCAAAACCCACAGGCCATAAGAGATAAGATAGACAAGTGGGACCTCATTAAACTGACAAGTTTCTGCAAAGCTAAAGAAACCATCAAGAGAGCAGAAAGACAGTCTACAGACTGTGAAAAAGTATTTGCCAACTCCAGGTCTGACAAAGGCTTAATATCTTGTATCTATAAGGAACTCAAACATGCTGAAAAGAAAAAAACAAACAACCCCATTATAAAGTGGGCAAAAGGTATGAATAGACACTTCTCAAAGGAAGACATCTGAGCAGCCAACAGATACATGAAGAAATGTTCAACCTCACTAGTCATCAAGGAGATGCAAATCAAAACCACACTGAGATACCACCTAATTCCAGTCAGAATGGCAATTATCAATAACAAAAAATAACAGTTGCTGGAGAGGGTGTGGCGAAAAGGGAACACTTCTACACTGTTGGTGGGAGTGCAAACTAGTGCAACCTCTGTGGAAAACAGTATGACGATTCCTAAAAGCTCTAAATATCACCCTCCCATATGACCCCGCAATCCCCCTACTGGGAATATACCCTGAAGAACTCAAATCACTCTATAAAAAAGATACCTGTACACGTATGTTTATCGCAGCATTGTTCACAATAGCAAGAACCTGGAAACAACCATGCTGTCCATCAAAAGAAGACTGGATTTAAAAAATGTGGCACATATACACGATGGAATACTACGCAGCCATAAAAAAATACAAAGTCATGAATTTCGCAGCAACCTGGATGGAACTAGAGTCTATAATACTGAGTGAGCTCTCACAGAAACAAAGATCCGAGTATCACATGTTCTCACTCATATAATGGACCTTGAACATCCAATGTAATACTATAAGAAAATGACTGATGGTACTGGGAAACTATGAGGGGGAGGAAGATGGGATTAACAGTAGCAAATATCTGTTTGGGTAGGGGAAACACCTCTTATCAACAGGGTGCCTGAATGAAACATAATTGTACACCTAACCCTTAACTGTACCCCACAAAACCATCATAAAAAATATTGATATAAAAGAAAGAAAAAAAAAGAAAATAAAGGAAAAAAACAACAAGCATTATCTGGCCATAGCTTCATAGTTAAGAGAAAGGGGAAAGTAGGTAGAAGGGATATATTTTGATCTAGAGAAGATGGGCCTATCAACACCATTCAAGTCACACCTGCCGCCTTTGTTCTCTTCCCATAAAAAATATACTTTTTCTCAATGATAGTTCTAGACTGATAAGAATTCTAGAACTCTACCTCAGTTCTAGAGGTAGAGATGTGGTGAAGGCCAAGCACAGGACTCATTAACCTGGTATTCTTTACTGAAATCTACTTCTACAAAAGAGAAGGAGAAAGGGAATTATATAAAGCTTGGTATCATTCTAGTTGGAGAATGTGGTGATCTCTAGTGGAGGCTTAAGTCTTTTTACTCTCCTCAACACCTTGTCCCACCCGTAAGGAGTGGATGAATGGGTCACATGCAAGAAATTTAGTGTCTTGCTGATAAAACAGTAGTGATATTGTATCTTGACATAGTCTCACTTTCATGTAGCAGGTGAGGTAAGTAGAATGTGGGATCTTCTTGCTAGAATCTGCTTCTCTTAAAGAAAGTTCTTGATAAACCGAATATTCCAAGGCTAGAACTCTGAGCGAAAGTCTTGTTTTATTTGATTCACCTTTCCTTGTGATTGGAGATGGCATTAGATGAGGATCTAGGAATGAGAAGTTTTTTTTTAAAAAGCTGCTAAAACCCTTTCTCTGGTCTGAATAAAAGAAACCCTCTTGAGTTCTGGTCCAGCTCACTAGATGAGATAAGGCCTTTATTTATCTAATACTTTTGGAGGGATAGGGTGGAGCAGTAGCCTTTTGATAAAAATATAGTTTTTGTCTTACTTCATCTTCAAAACGCATATTCTCGTGGGATGATGAAGTTTGAACATTTTGGAGACCCCGGGTTCTTGCCCAATTTTAATCCATTATCAAAAGACCCTCTGCGAGTGGCTGAGAAACACATATCACATACACATTGAATGCAGTGCGAGGCAGGGAGAACTGCAGGTCTTGGAGGAGGTTGAAGTCCTTCCCTGAGGAGAAAATAAGGTAGTCCATCCATCATAAGATCCTGAATAATGACTTACAACAAAGCAACAATAAATTATTATAAAAATTGTTATAAATCATATCATCATGGGTAACCATTATTGTTATAAAGTTTTATTGTGAATTATAATAGAGCAGGCACAGATGCAGTCATTACACAACTCTTACCATTGGCCAATTTGGACCAAATTATCTTTTGATTAGCTAAGAATATTTTAGTTGCACCATTTAAATGGACACAGAAAATGGTGGAAAGGCAACAAATCAACTCAGCAGAAGGGTGTCCAGTCTATAGGGTCCCTTGCAGCTTTTCAGCATCAACTCTGTAAACTATCAGTTGGAATCAATTGTTTAGCAGTTAATAAAGAACTTTGGTGACTAAACCATTTGAGTAGCTTAGTGACAAACCCGGCTGCTCGAGAGGGGAAGTTAATAGCTCCCTGAGTAGTTCTGACTTAAAGGTTAATGTATTTGGCATTCAACTTTGAAGTTAGTCATGTAACCAGAATTTTTCATTTTTAAATTATGGAGAGTCAACAAAAGACATGGGAAACACTTGAAGATTCACCTGAGAAACATTACTAGAGCTAAAATAAACGCACACCAAAAAATCACTAAAGCATAGAAGCAGCATGATAGAAGAGATAGAATGTGAACTCTGGAGAAGACACACCTAATTGAGAATCCCAACTTTATGACACACTATCTGTGTGCCGTGGGAAAGTCACTTTATCTCCTTTGAGCCTTGATTTCATCATCTGTAAAAATCACTATAACAATCACTGCCTGTGTGGTAGATTGTAAAAATGACCACAATTTTCCATCTCTCTCTGTATTCATGGGTTTTTTTTTCAATGCTATTTTGTAGTACCTCCTATTAAGCGGTAGAGTCTATCTCTGTCTTTGGATTCAGGTTGGACTTAGGACTTGCTCTAGACAATAAAATGCAGGGAAAGACTCTCTTTGTACCACTTCTGAGCCCAGATCTCAAGAGGACCTACTCTCTTAGATTCCTGCTGCCAATATGGAAACAAATCTGGGCGACCCTGATGGAAGATGAGAGGCATGGGTCCCACCAGGTGATAGTTAACCATCTGGCAGCTATATGAGTGAGGATATCTGTTTTGGCTATTGATTGCTGCAAACAAACAACCCCCCAAACTTAATGCCATTAAAAAATATAATTCTCTCTTACAATTGTGTGTTGTTTGGTTGCACCCAGCTTTTTCTGTTCTACATGATGCTGGCTGGAATTATAGTCATTTGGGACCTCTCCTGAATTGGACATGTGGCTCACTCACATGTCTGTTGGTCTGGTGCCTCAGTAGGGAAAGCTGAGATGCTGGACTAGCAGGGTATCTTTCCTCTCCTCCCCCTCCCCTCTTTTCTCCTTCTTTCCTCTCCTATTCTTCTCCTTTTTCCCCACTCTGTCTTCCTCTTTCTGTTTGTTTCTCTCATTTCAAGGCCTCTCCATATGAACTTTCTGTTGTGTCTCCATTTGATTTTTCAGCGTGATAGCTGAACATCTTACATAGCCAGTGAGGGTTCTCAAAAGGGCAAAAATGGGAAGGTCTCAGGCTTAAACTTCAAATTTGCATACTGCCACTTGCTCTATGTTTTATTATTAAAATGAGTCACCAAACCAATCCAGATTGGGTGTAAAAGGGGACTGTAGGAGGACATGGATACCAGAAAGCCAAGTTTATTGAAGGTCATCTTAGAAATCTAGCTGCCATACCACCCCAGACTAGCCAGGCTGAGCCTACTCACCAGTTGGTCTGAAATCCAGGAGTAAATCCAACCAAAAGCAGACAAGAATGACCCAGACTGGAAGAACTGAGCATTGAGCCCAGTCAAATAGGCTGACTCACAGAATTGTAAGCTCAATATGGTGGCTATTATACAGCAATTGCTAATTAAACATTATTTTTGGTGTATCAAAATATAAGATATAGAAATATAAGAAAGTAGACTTCCGGCAAGATGGGACGGGGCAGCATGGTCTATGAGACCTCCACCAAAGAAAGATAAAAAGACTCGGGATCTCTCCCTGGGGGCTGCAGATCCCATCCCATCATGGGGGCTGCAACTCACACAGAGCTCGGTCGTTGACACCGCTGAAGCATCACAGCAGTCTGGGCAGCCACTGCTGCTGCCACCGCGGTGGTAGCCATTACACATCGCACTGCCCGTGCCTGAAGTGATCCACACCTTCAGACCTTGAAGCCCCTGCAAGCAAGATCTGCTGAGATTGCTGCCACCACTACTGCCACCTTGACATCCTGCCAGGCCGTGGGTCTCCTCCTGTGTGCCTTGAGGCAGTGGCTTCCATTTCCGGCTTCTTTCTGGCTCCCTCCCCAGTGGGGCGAGCAGCTGAAGTAAAGACCATCTGGAGTGGTGAGATAGTACCACCTGCTGGAGATTCAAGGTAACAACACCAGAAGGGGAAAAACAGAAGCTAGATAAATAGACGCAAGCCAGATCTGAGTGGTGAACTGGGCAGTGGTGAACTGAGTGGTGATCTGAACTTCCCTTCACAGCAGGCCAGGGGCAACTGACCCTAATTGTGAACAAATTTATCAGCCTGAAAAGACAGCTAGAAATCAGAGCTGAAAGGGCATTGGAATTAAATGAAAAGTCTCACAGTATACTTGATTGGTTCTGTTAGCTTACTGACTTGATTCTATTCCTTTTGTTTTGTTCCTTTTTTTCCTTCTTTTCTTTGCTTCTCTCTGTAAACCATATCTTTGTATAGAGGAATAGCACACCAATAAAGAGATTGGTGAGCTTGTATGTTAGCATCATTGTATGCTTCAGTTTTTTTTTTTTTTTTGTATGGGAGTTGGTTAGTTTGTAGCTGTGGTCTATTGTTTTTATCTGTTTAAGTTTTTGTCTCTCTCCTCATTTGTTTGTACACTCATCTGTATTCCCCCATACTCCTCTCTCTCTCCAGTCCCCTCTTCCCTCACTGTCTGCTCCATTCTCTTCCCTCTGTTAACCTCATTTTATTTCAGGGAGTAAACCTACAACTCCAATGCCTGGACAGATTCCAAGGCAGTGGGAAGTGGGTTTCAGATTATCCATACACCTGTCGGTGGATACCAGGACCTGCAGAGATATTTTGAATCACAGCTCCCCCCTTGAGTAAATCACAAAACTGCAAAAAGGACCACCCCCAGCCGACAGTGCAACTCCAGAATTGAACAAAGTAAGAGGATATACATAAAGAAGAATAGGAGATTGAACAAACAGAAGTAAAAGCAACCCCTTCACCCCTGAATAACAGATTTAAAGAAGATGGTGATGTGGAGGGAAGGAAAAAACAGGGATTAAAAACTACACAAATTAAGAAAAACCAAAAGAAGAATATAGGTCTCACACAGAACTCTAGGTCAGTCACTGAGAAAACAAGACTTCGGAACACAAACAATGAAGAGCCCCAGAATGATTAGTCACATGCAACAAACCCAAACATCAAGACATAAATAGAGAGAATAAAAAAAATTGAGGAAAGAGAAGAAGAAAATAGGAAGGGGCTGATGACAGAAATAACAGCAATAAAGAATACTGTGGTGATAATAAATAACAAACTAACAAGCATGGAAAGCAGAATTAGCCAAACAAAAGAAAGAATCTCAGAGCTCGAAGACCAAAACACAGAACTAACCCAAACTGTCAAAAACATAGAAAATAAGCTTAAAAAGTCAGAATAAAACCTTCAAGAGATGAACAATTACTTCAAGAGACAAGAGTAATTGACCTTCCTGAGAAAGAAAGAGAGACAGAAAACACACTGGAACAAACATTCCATGAAATTATTTAAGAAAACATCCCTTATCTCATCAGTGATGTAAAAATTCAAACACAAGACATTCAGAGGATCCCTAAAAGACAACAAATGAGAAGACCAACTCCCAGACACATAATAATTTGGCTAAACAAAGTAGGTAAAAAAGAAAAAATCCAAAAGGCAGCAAGAGAAAAAGGGCAGACTACATACCAAGGAATACCAATTGGAATAGCAGCAGATTTATCTACAGAAACCCCCCAGGCTAGGAGAGCCTGGAGCCCTATCTTCAAAGTTCTAAAAGATAAACAATTTCAACCAAGAATAACATACCCAGTCAAGCTAAGCTTCATCAGTGAGAGAGAATTGAAATCTTTCCCAGACATCCCATCCCTCAGAACCTGTGCTGCCACCAGACCACCTCTAAAAGAAACACATAAGAAAGTATTAAGAAAAAGGAACAACAACATTCTTCACAAGAGTACAGGCAAAAAATTAAAAACACACATGAACCGACAAGAAAGACAAGACACAAACAGGAAGATCAACAACAACTATGTAAGAACATTATGACAGGGATCAACTCTCACATTTCAATAATTAGCTTGAATGTGAATGGACTGAAAAGACATAGAATGAAAAAAATGGATAAAACATCACCAGGCAACAATTTATTGGCTTCAAGAGACTCACCTCACTAGAAATGACACTAACAGACTCAAAGTAAGAGGATGGGAAACAAATTTTCAGGCAAATGGAACACAAAAGAAAGGAGGAGTCATGATCGATCTTAATCTCAGAAAAAATACCTCTTAACCTATCAAAAATTAAAAAAGATAAACAAGGGCACTACATAACAAAAAAAGGTTCAATACATCAACAAGGAATATCCATGCTAAATATATGCACACAACATAGGAGCACCAACATTCAAAAAGCAGCTTCTAAGTAAACTAAAAAAAGATATCGACTCCAACACCATCAAAGCAGGGGACTTTAATACCCCATTCATAACCCTAGACAGATCATCAAGACAAAAAATCAGCAATGAGACCTGAAACCTCAATGTAATTCTTGACCAAATGGACTTAAGTGATACCTACAGAATCTCCATCCAAAGAGCACAGAATATAATTTCTACTCATCATCACACGGAATGTACACTAAGATCGACCACATACTTGGTCATAAATCAAGCATAAGCAAATTTAAAAGGATTGAAATTTTACCTTGCACCTTCTTGGACCACAGTGAAAAAAAATGAACATTAACACCAACAAGGTCCCCCCAAAACACAAAAAGACATGGACACTAAACAGCACGATGCTAAACAAATCCTGCATCAACAATGAAATCAAACAGAGATTAAAAGATACCTGGAAATAAATGAAAATGAAAAAATATCTTACCAAAATCTCTGGGACACCATAAAAGCTGTAGTAAGAGGGGAATTTATATCCCTACAAATGTACATGAAGAAAATGGAAGGATAACAAATTAACAGCCCAACAAGTCACCTAAGCAGGCTGGAAAAGCAAAACCACCAAAAGCCTAATTTCAGCAGAAGAATTCAGATCACAAAAATAAAAGTCCAAATCCAGGACATAGAAGACAAAAAGATAATACAAAAAAATCAATGAAACCAAAAGCTGGTTCTTCGAAAGGATAAACAAGATCGATGGTCCCCTAGGTATCCTGACCAAGAAAAAGAGAGAAAAAGCCCAAATAAACCCAATCAGAAAGACAAAAGATGAAGTCACAATTGACGCTGAAGAAATACAAAAGATCATTAGAGACTATTATGTACACTTATATGGAAACAAACTTAGACTCTAATTCCATCCAGGTTACTGCAAAATTCATGACTTTGTTCTTTTTTATAGCTGGGTAGTATTCCATCATGTATATGTACCACATTTTTAAAAATCCAGTCCTCTTTTGATGGACAGCATGATTGCTTCCAGATTCTTGCTATTGTGAACGATGCTGCAATAAACATTCGTGTGCTGGTATCTTTTTTATAGAGTGATTTCAGTTCTTCAGGGTATATTCGCAGTAGGGGGATTGCAGAGTCATACAGGAGGTCAATATTTAGAGTTTTTAGGAATCAACACACTGCTTTCCACAGGGTTGCACTAGTTTACACTTCCACCAACAGTGTAGTAGACAATCACATTTTCTCCACATCCTCTCCACCATCTGTTATTCTTTGAATTATTGATAATTGCCATTCTGACTGGAGGTAGGTGGTATCTCAGTGTAGTTTTAATTTGCATCTCCTTGATGATTAGTGAGGTTGAACATTTCTTCATGTGTCCGTTGGCCGCTCAGATGTCTCCCTTTGAGAAGTGTCTGTTCATATCTTTCGCCCTCTTTTTAATGGGGTTGCTTGTTTTTTTCTTTTCAGCACATCTGAGTTCCTTGTAGATCCAGGATATTAGACCTTTGTCAGACCTGGAGTTGGCAAATACATTTTCCCAGTATGTGGGTTGTCTCCCTGCTCTCTTGATGGTTTCTTTGACTTTGCAGAAGCTTGTCAGTTTTATGAGGTCCCACTTGTCTGTCTTATATCTTATGGTCCATGGCTTTAGGGTATTGTTCAGGAATTGGATGCTAGTTCCAATTTCCATAAGGGTGTGTCCTGCATTTTCTAAGGTTCTTATGGTTTGAGGTTTTACATTTAGGTCTCTGGTCCATTTAGAGTTAATTTTTGTGTATAGGGATAGATAGGGATCCTGTTTCAATCTTCTGCATGTGGTCAGCCAGTTTTCCCAGCACCATTTACTGAATAGGTTCTCCTCTCCACAGTTGTAGGTAGTGGAGGCTTGGCCAAATATGAGTTGGTTGAGAAATTGAGGTTTTGTTTCTGGAATCTCAATTCTATTCCATTGGTCTATATGCCTGTTCCTGTATCAATACCAAGCTGTTTTGATTATTGCAGCTTTATAATAAAGTTTGAATTCTGGTTATGTGATAAATCCTACTTTTTTTTTTTTTTGCTGAGGATTATTCTGGCTATTCTTGGTTGATTGTGTTTCCATATGAATTCCTGTATTGTTTTTTTTTTTTAGGTCTGATAAGAATGTTGCTGGTAATTTGATGGGTATTGCATTAGATCTATAGGCTGCCTTAGGCAGGATGGACATCTTCACAATGTTGATTCTTCCAATCCATGAGCATGGGATATTTTTCTACTTGTTTGTGTCATCTTTGATTTCTTTGAGCAGTGTTTTGTAGTTTTCATTGTAAAGGTCTTTCACAACTCTGGTTAGGAAGATGCCAAGATATTTCATTTTATGTGTGTGGCTATTGTGAATGGAATTGTGCTTTATATTTGGGTTTCTGATTGCTTATTATTGCTGTATAGAAATGTGATTTTTTCTTTTGTGAATTTATTTTATACCATGAGACTTTGCCAAAGTCCTTTATCAATGCAAGGAGGCATTTGACAGATTCTCTTGGGTTTTCAAGGTATAGAATCATACTGTCTGCAAAGAGAGATAACTTGACTTCCTCTTTTCCTATTTGGATACCCCTGATTGCCTTCTCTTCTCTGATTGCTCTAGCCAGGACATCATATATTATATTAAGCACAAGGGGTGACAGTGGGCATCCTTGTCTTCTTCCAGTATTCAGGGGAAATCGTTCCAGTTTTTGTCCATTTAGGAGTATGTTGGCTGTGGGTTTCTCATAGATGGCTTTTACTATTTTGAGGTATGTTCCTTGTATGCCTAGATGTTTGAGGATTTTTATTAAGAAGCGGTGCTAGATTTTATCAAAAGCTTTTTCTGCATCTAATGATAAAATCATGTGGTTTTTGTTTTGACATCTGTTGATATATTTAATTACATTTATGGCTTTATGAATGTTGAACCAGCCTTGCATCCCAGGGATGAAGCCTACTTGGTCATGATGGATGATTTTTGAGATGTGTTGTTGAATCCGATTTGTTAGGATCTTGTTGAGAATTTTAGCATCTATGTTCATCAAAGATATTGGCCTGTAGTTCTCTTTCTTTGTTGGATCTTTACCTGGCTTGGGTATCAATGTGATGTTAGCTTCATAAAATGATTTGGGGAGAGTTCCATGTTTCTCAATCACCTGGAATACCTTCAGTAGAATTGGTATCACCCCTCCTTAAAATGTCTTGTAGATTTCTGCTGGAAACCCATCTGGTCCAGGACTTTTTTGTAGGTAATTTTCTTATTACATAGACAATTTCCTTGATTGTTTTTGGTCTATTTAGGGTCTCAATTTCTTCTTGCTTCAACCTAGGCAGGTTGTGTGATGTCAGAAAGTCCTCCATTTCCTTAAGGTTTTCAAGTTTGTTTCCATACAAGTGTACATAGTAGTCTGTAAGGATCTTTTATATTTCTTCAGTGTCAGATGCGCCTTCATCTTTTGTGTGTCTGATTGTGTTTATTTAGGTTTTTTCTCTCTTTTTCTTGGTCAGTCTAGCTAGGGGACCATTGATCTTGTTTATCCTTTCGAAGAACCAGCTTTTTGTTTCATTGATTTTTTTTTGTATTATCTTTTTGTCTTCTATGTCCTGGATTTGGGCTTTTATTTTGATGATCTGGATTCATCTGTTGAAATTAGGGTTTTTGTAGTCTTGCTTTTCCAGGTTTTTTTAGGTGGTTTGCTAGGCTGTTAATTTGTGATCTTTCTATTTTCTTCATGTGCGTTTGTAGGGTTATAAATTCCCCTCTTACTATAGCTTTCATGGCTTCCCAGAGATTTTGGTCAGATGTTTCTTCATTTTCATTTGTTTCCAGGTATCTTTTAATCTCTGTTTTGATTTCATCATTGACCCAGGAGTTGTTAAGCATCATGCTGTTTAGTGTCCATGTCTTTGTGGGTTTTGGGGGGATCTTGTTGGTGTTAATGATTATTTTTATTCCACCGTGGTCCGAGAAGGTGCATGGTAAAATTTCAGTCCTTTTAAATTTGCTTATGCTTGATTTATGGCCAAGTATGTGGTCAATCTTAGAGTGAGGTTCATGCAGTGATGAGTAGAATGTGTATTCTGTGGTCTTTGGATGGAGGGTTCTGTAGGTATCAATTAAGTCCATTTGATCAAGAGTCACATTGAGGTTTAATATCTTGTAACTGATTTTTTGTCCTGATGCTCTGTCTAGGGTTGTGAGTGGGGTATTAAAGTCCCCAGCTATTATGGTTTTGGAGTCAATATCTTTTTTTAGTTTACCTAGGAGCTACTTTATGAAAGTTGGTACTCCTATGTTATGTGCATATATGTATAGGATGGATATTTCTTGTTGATGGATTGAACCTTTTATCTTATGTAGTGGCCTTCTGTATCTTTTTTAATTTTTGATAGCTTAAAGTGTATTTTTTCTGAGATTAAGATCATGACTCCTCCTTTCTTTTGTGTTCCATTCACCCAAAAATTTGTTTCCCATCCTCTTACTTTGAGTCTGTGAGCGTCCTTTCTAGTGAGGTGAGTCTCGTGAAGGCCATAGATTGTTGTCTGGTGATATTTTATCCATTTTTTCATTCTATGTCTTTTCAGTGGTGCATTTAGTCCATTCACATTCAAAGTAATTACTGAAATGTGATGGTTAATCCCTATCATAATGTTGTTTTTCCTGTTTGTGTGTTGTCTTTTTTTTGGTTTTAGAGTTGGATCATGTGTGTTTTTAATCTTTTGCCTGTACTCTTGTGAAGAACATTATTGTTCTTTTTTCCTTTTCTTCTGTGTTCAATATTTTCTTAAGTCTTTCTTGTAGAGGTGGTCTTGTGGCAGCGTAGATTCTTAGGGATTGGATATCTGTGAAAGATTTCAATTCTCCCTCACTGATGAAGCTTAGGTTGGCTGGGTAAGTTATTCTCAGTTGAAATTGTTTATCTTTTAGACCTTTGATGATAGGGACCCAGGCGCTCCTAGCCTGGAGGGTGTCTGAATATAAATCTGCTGCTATAATAGTTGGTCTTCCCTTTTATGTAGCCTTACCTTTTTCTCTTGCTGCCTTTAGGATTTTTTCTTTTATAGCTACTTTGTTTAGGTGAATTATTATATGTTTAGGAGTTGGTCTTCTCATTTGTTGTCTTGTAGGGGTTCTCTGAGTCTCTTGTGCTTGAATTTTTGCATCACTGATGAGATGAGGGAGGTTTTCTTGAATGATTTCATGAAATATTTGTTCCAGTGTGACCTCTGATTCTCCCTCTGCCTCAGGAAGGCCAATTACTCTTGGATTCAGTCTCTTGAAGTAATCATTCATCTCTTGAAGACTTTGTTCTGTCTTTTAAAGCTTCTTTTCTATGTTTTTGACAGTTTGGGTTAGTTCTGTATTTTGGTCTTCAAGCTCTGAGATTCTTTCTTCTGCTTGGCTAATTATGCTTTCCATGCTTATTAGTTTGTTATTTATTTCCATCACAGTATTCTTTACTGCTGTTATTTCTAACATCAGCGCCTTCCTATTTTCCTCTTGTCTCTCCTCAATTTTTTTTATTCTCTTGATGTTGGGTTTGTTGCATATGATCAGTCATTCTGGGGGCTCTTCATTGTGTTCTGAAGTCTGTTTTCTCAGTGTCTGTCCTCCCAGGGGTCTGTGTGAACCCTATATTTTTCTTTTGTTTTTTTTTATTTGTCCAGATTTTTCCCCCCTACTTTTCCCTTCCCTCAACTTCCTCCTCTTCTTTAATTCTGTTATTCAGGTGTGGAGGGGTTGCTTTTACTTCTGTTTGTTCAATCTCCTATTCTTCCTAATATATTTCCTCCCACCCTGTTCAGTTCTGGAGTTGTACTGTAGGTTGAGGGCAATCCTTTTTGTGGTTTTGGGATTTTATTAAGGGGGGCCTGTGATTCAAATCTCTCTGCAGATCCTGGTATCTGCCAACAGGTGTATGGATAGTTTGAAACCCACTTCCCACTGCCTTCGAGTCTGTTCATGCAGTGGGGTTGAGGTTTACTCTCTGAAAGCAAAATGAGGTTAACAGAGGGAAGAGAATGGAGCAGGCAGTGGGGGGAGGAGGATGGTGGAGAGAGAGAGGAGTGATAGGCAAAAGAGATGAGTGTACCTACTGGTAAGTGAAAAGAGACACAAAGACTGATCAAATATAAAGAAAAACAATAACCATGACTGAAAACTAACCAACAATCTCATATAAAATACAATGATACTAACATACACACTGACCCACCTCCTTATTGGTGTGCTATTCCTCTATACAAAGGTGGGTTTACAGAGAAATAAGAAAAAAGGAAAAAAAGAAAAAAAAGGTAAAATGGAAGATTAAAGTCAGTAGACTAACAGAACCAACCACACACACTCTGGGACTTTTCCTTTAAGTCCAATGTCCTTTCAGTTCTGATGTCTAGCTGTCTTTACTGGCTGGTAGAATTGTTCACAGTTAGGGTCAGTTGCTCCTGGCCTGTTGTGAAGAATAGTTCAGATATGGGCCCCCTGCCCAGTCTATTACTGAGATCTGGCTTTGTCTATTTATCAAGAGGGAAGAGCCTCTGTCATTCCCATTTTGATGTTGTTACCTTGGATCCCCAGCAAGTGGTGCTACCTCTCTGCTGCAGCCCTGAGGGTGGTGAGTCGGTTATGGATCTGTGACTGGGGGTGGCCACTTCCCTGTACACAGGGGGAGCTCCACAGGCCTGGCTCCAGGCAAGGGGTGTGGCTTGGCAATGGCAGTGACAGTGGCAGCAGCAGCCGGGCAGTGGCTATCTCAGAAGATCCTGCTTGCAGGGGCTTCATGGTCCAAAGTCATGGGTCACCTCAGGCATCAGCGGGCAATGACTGTGGTGGCATCCACAGCTGTGAGAGCAGCTCAGACCGCCATGATGTCTAAGTAGCAGCGGTGGTGGCAGTCACGGCTGAGCTCCCTGTGAAGAGCAGGCTGTGGAAGATGGGAACTGCAGCCCTTGGGAGAGAGCTAGGGTCTTTATGATTGTTCTCTTTCACAGAGGGTCTCACAGGCCACGCTGCCGTGTCTCCATCTTGCCAGAAGTGACTATCAAAATTTTTAAAAGATACAAAAGGACATTACTTAATGATAAAATGTTAAATCCATCAACAAGAAATATCCATCCTAAATGTATATACACTCAACACAGGAAAGTCAGCTTTTATAAAGAAACTACTAAGTAAACTAAAAAAAGATATTGACTCTAACACTATCATATCTGGGGACATAAATACCCCACTATCAACCCTAGATAGATCATCAAGGTAAAAAGTCAACAAAGATATCTGTAACCTCAACTTGACACTTGGCCAAATGGATAGATACCTACAGAACACTCCATCCAACAACTACAGAATATACATTCTACCCATCACCATATGGAATGTACTCCAAAATTAACCGTATCTTGGCCATAAGTCAAGCATAAATAAATTTCACAGATTGAATACTGCCATGCACCTTCTCAGACCACAGTGGAATAAAAATAAATATCAACACCAACAAAATTCCCCAAAACCCACAAAGACATGGACATCAAGCATCATGATGCTGAACAACTCCTGGGTTAACACAGAAATAAAAACATAAATTAGAAGATTCCTGGACATAAATGAAAATGATGAAACATCTTACCCAAACTTCTGGGATGCCATGAAATCAGTACTAAGAGGAGAATTTATATCTCTATGAACTTGCATCAAGAAACTAAAAAGAGAACAAGTTGACACCAAAACAATTCACTAAGGAGGCAAGACCACCAAAACACTAACTTCAGCAGAAGAATTCAGATCACCAAAGTAAAAGCTCAAATATGTGACATAAAAAACAAAAATATCATAGAAAAAATAAATGAAACAAAAAGCTGGTCCTTTGAAAAGCTAAACATTACTGATGAACCCCTAGCCAATGTCACCAAAAAAATAAAAAGAGGGAAAAAAAACCCAAATAAACACAATCAGAAATGCAAAAGATCAAATCAAAACTGATCAAGAAGAAATGCAAAAGATTATCAGAGCTTACTATGTACACCTGTATGGAAACAAACTCAATGACCTAAATGAAATGGAGCATATTTTAATATCACACAACCTGCCAAGTTCAAACAAGACAAAAATGAGATCCTAAATAGATCAATAACAACTTAGTAAATTGACTCCTTCATAAGTAAGCTACCTACCAAAAACAAAAAAAGTCCTGGACCAGATAGATTTCCAGCAGAATTCTACAAAACATACAAGGAGGAGCTGACCCCAATCTTATTTAAAGTCATTCAGGCGATCCAGAAAGAGAGAACTCTCCCATAATCATTTTATGAACATCACGCTAACGTCCAATTCAGGTAAAGATCCAACTAAGAAAGCAAACTGCAGGCCCATATGCCTGATGAAGGTAGATGCAAATATACTCAACAAGATTCTACAAAATCGGATCCAACAACACATCTCAAAAATCATCCACCATGACCAAGTAAGCTTCATCCCCAGGATGCAGGACTGTTTCAGCATCTGCAATACCATAAATGTAATTGAATACATCAATAGATATAAAAACAAGGACCATATAATTAGTTCATTAGTAGTGGAAAAAACTTTTAATAAAATCCAGCATCCCTTCTTGATAAAAATCCTCAACATCTAGACATAGAAGGAGCATATCTCTAAATAGCAAGACCCATCTATGATAAACCCACAGTCAACGTATTGCTAAACAGACATAAATTGGAAGTATTTCCTCTGATAATTAGAATGACAAAGCTGCCTACTCTCATCTCTCCTGTTCAGCATAGTGTTGGAAGTCCTAGCTACAGCAATCAGACAAGAGAAGGAAATCAGGGGTATTCAAATAGTAAAAAAGAAATCATGTAATCCCTCTTTGCTGAAATATCCTATACCATGAAAATCCAAGAGAATTTGTTAAAAAACAAAACAAAACAAAAAAACCCTCCTTGCACTGATAAAGGACTTTGGCAAAGTCTCAAGGTACAAAATCAACATGCAAAAGACAGTTGTATTCTTATACACCAACAAAAAACAGGCAGAGAACCAATTAAAAGCACAATCCTATTCAAAATAGAAACAAAAAAGATGAACTACCTCAGCATCTTCCTAATCAGAGAAGTGAAAGATCTTTACAACAAAAATTACAAAACACTGCTCAAAAAAGTCAAAGATAACACAAATGGAAAAATATTTCATGCTGATGGATTAGAAGAATCAACACTGTTTTTTTCTTTTGTTTTGTTTTGTTTTTTTAGCAGGATTTATTGAGGGAACAGAAAAGCTCCTGCAGTAGGAGGGGACCTGAGGGTGCTACTCTCAACATTGTTAAGATATCCATTCTACCAAAGGCAATCTACAGATTCAAAGCTATATCTATTAAATTATCAACATCATTCTTCTCTCTCTGACCTGAAAACAACAATAGAGAAGTTCATGGAAACATAAACAGTCACAAATAGCTAAATCAGTCCTTAGTAAAAGAAACAAAGCAGTAGGTATCACACTTCCAGACTTTAAACTTTATTATAGGACTACAATAATCAAAATAGCCTGGTATTGATATAAGAACAGGAATATTGACCAATGGAACAGGATAGAGATTCTGGAAGCAAGACCTCAATTTCTAAACCAACTCATCTTCGACAAATCCTCCACCAGCAACCACTGGGGAAAGGAGAACCTATTCAGTAAACGGTACTGGGAAAACTGCTAATTATTTGCAAAAAAAATGAAACTGGACCCTTACCTGTGACCATACACAAAACTCAACTCCAAAAGGATCAAACACCTAAACATAAAACTCCAAACTTGAAGAATCTTAGAAGATGCAGAAGACATCCTTATGAAAGTTCAAAAGGCAACCAATTCCTGATCAAAACCCTAGATGTCCATGCCATAAGAGGTGAGATAGACAAGTGGGATCTCATCGAACTGAAACCTTATGCAAAGCAAAATAATCCATCAAGAGAGCAAGGAGACAGCACACAGAATGGGGAAAAATGTTTGCCAACTGAATATCTGACAAAGGGTTAATATCTAGGATCTACAAGGAACTTAAACATGCCAAAAGGAAAAAAACCAAATAGCCCCATTAAAAAGTGGGCACAAGACATTAATAGACACTTCTCAACAGAAGACATATGAGCAGCCAACAGATACATGAAAAATTTTCAATCTCACTAATTATCAGTGAAATGCAAATCAAAATCACATCAAGATACTACTTAACTCCAGTAAGATTTGCCATCGTTAATAAAACAAAAAACAACAGATGCTGGTGAGGATGAGGAGAAAAGGGAATGCTTCTACACTGCTGGTGGGAATGCAAACTAGTTCAACCTCCATGGAAAACAGTGTGGCGATTCCTAAAAGAACTTGAAATTGACCTTCCATATGACCCAGCAATCCCCCTTCTGGGAATATACCCTGAGGAATGTAAATCACTGTGCAAAAAAGATACCTGCACACACATGTTAATTGCAGCACTATTCACAATAGCACGAACATGGAACCAACTGTGCTGCCCATCAAAACTGGACTGGATTAAAAAAAATTTCTAATATAGTACATACACACGATGGAATATTACAGAGCCATAAAGAAGAACAAAATTATGGACTTTGCAGCAACTTGGATTAGAGTCTATCATACTCAGTGATCTGTTACAGAAACAAAGAACAGAGTACCACATGTTGTCATTCACAAGCAGACCCTGAACATTTCCAATAATACAATAAAAAAGGGATTGGCAGTAGCTGGACATGGTCAAGGGAGGGTGGGAGGGGCACACAACATGAATAAAGGGTAGCTGATCTCAAATCAGGTAAAGTGGAGACCAAAGGAAGTCCAGAATTTACTTATATGATGACCTCTTTTATACTTAATCCTCAATTGTACCCCACATCTTTAAAGTAAAATAAAAAAAATTAAAAAGAAAATTGCTAAGAGTGTAGATTTTAATTGTTCTCACCTAGAGTGATATGTGAAGTAATACATATGCTAATTATCTTAATTGAGCCATTCCACAGTGTATGTATATTTCAAAACACCATACTGTACACCATAGATTTATATAATTTTAGCTATCAATTAAATAATAATGTAATGTGATAGTATAAATTTGCTATAAGTAATAGTGACTATCGCCATTATTATGTATGGCTATTTAAATTATTTTTGAATATTGTTCAATATGCATTATTCCTAGAATTCTGTCTTTAAATGCACTTGAAAATTAGAACTCACTTAAGAAATTTACTCCCATGAGTCTCATCTATGAAAGCTCTTAGCCTCAGATAATCAATTAGAAATCATTCAACATTTATAGCACGGAGAGTCAGACGTATTCTTCAAATGAAAGTGCTGAGGAGTGACAAGTTTTCAGGAAAGGTTGGTAAAAGATTTCTGACTCTTGGCAGCAATTTGTATAGCAGTCTCAGCAACAGGTGCACTGTATTAGAACATCACCTTGCCTTCCAGAGGAAGATGAGGTTTGCTTTTAGAAATCAATCTAATTACCTTCTTAACCTTGCTTAAACACAAAGAAGGAATTATTTCTAGTCTCTTTAATACTAGCCTTCATCCATCAGTTTATTTTCGTGGGCCTGTGGGTGAACAGTCGAGGGTAGAAATCTGGAGCCTCTTGGAAGATTGATAGCAAGTTTCCTTGAGGATGGATGAAGCTGGGATATGAAGCTTTCCCTATTAACTTTTGACTTTACAGCAGCAAGTTTCTCCTGTAACTGTGGGGAAGAAATAAGAGCCTTGAATGGAACTCTCTTAGGTCTCAGAAGAGGGCAGACTTTTATAAGGAATATAAAAATATCAGTGTTTATACTTTATAGTGGTGCCAAATTCCAAGCAAAGCTCTTATCTGGGGTGTGTGAGAAAAAAGAGAGAGGGGAGAGGGAGAGAGAGAGAGAGAGATTGGAAAAGGAGAAGGAAGAAACGTCCTGCAAGTTGTAGCATTCCACCTTGAAGAAAGACAGATGTGGCTGCCCTCAGGCTCCAGGACAGAGGAACCAGAAACTCAGAGTCAGGAAGATCTGTATTAGAATTCTATTTCTATCCGAATCCTATTTTTATTGCTTTCTAGCAGTATGACCCGGAGGTAGATTACCTCTATAACTTTCTGCATCATGCAGGAAAAAAATGAGGATAATAATAACTACCAAGAAGGATTGCTTAGACTTAAATCTGGTGCTGATGAGGATGCTGATGAGACATCACTCAAAGAGTTCCACAGAGAGAAGTTTCAAGCTGTTTCCTGGTCTAGGGGGAAAATAAACTTGAATCGTCAATTATTGCATCCTTTTGTTAAACAAACATTAGGTGAAACTATCTCTATGACCTTGAGGAGAGGATATAAAAGAAATTACTTGTGCTTGACAAAACCTGTGCCTTCTTAATACCATTTTCATGTTCTCAGACATTCCCTAGAGTAAATACAGTGCCTTGGGATTTAAAAATACGCTAGAAAAAAGGAGATTGAGAATGTACTTCCATTCCTTTTTCAAAGTCAACATGATAAGAATTTCTCTGCTGAATGAGAATGGTCCGAATGTGGACAATTAACAAAAAAGAACTATATGATCCCTACTGGGGAGTTGGAATACAGCAGGCATGAGTTGTTCATACGTGCTTAACACCAGGGCAGTTTCACATCATGCAGAATAGGCTGGGAACAGCTCATCTGGACCCTAGCTTGGCACTATGCTTTGGGAGTAGTTGCTAGACATGCAAGTGATGACACTCCAATGTAGGAATCAAAGGAAAGAGAAGAGCCCAGGCATCAATACTGCAGCAGCCCAGATGACGTGGGAGACCCATGTGACTACAAACACCACCACAGTTAGTAGACATATAAGACCTTGTTTTTTTCCTCCTACTTTGTGCTTGTCATAGATCTAGCATTTGGGGGTTGAACAAGTTCCCAGGGTAATTGAAAAATTGAGAGTGTAGAGGACTTTCAATTGGTAGATACTGGATTTTCTGCTAACAAAGACAAGTAAAATTTTGAGTACCTGAGGGAAAAGTAAAATGGGTCCATTAATATTTATACTCCTAGAAGATTTGTCAAGAACAAGACAGAAGAGAAGCAAAGAGACTCAAGAGACAGAGGTGCCACCATTTATTATAGTTAAGAGTTGAAAGTCAAGAACCTTAGAGATATTAAAAAGCTTTCTCTTTACTGTGGATCAGTAGCAAACATTAGAAGAAGCAATGGATAATGTGGATTTGTAGAGAGTAGAGCCTGTTGGTGTTGGGCTAAATGTAGATGGAAACTAAGATTTGAGTGTTAATCAAATACAGTCAGATGTTATAGCAGTCAAATATTAGCTATGTTTATTATCAATTCCTATTGTACCATATCTGAATAATGCTACATTAAGCAAATGATTGTGTTTGGTTCCACACGAGAGAAACCGCTAGCCATCCCCACTATCCCCACAATACTTCTTTCTCTTGCCCTTTGTGTCAGCTATGATAGCATAACCTATGGAAATAAAAGCCATGATCTCTAACCAAGAAAGTGTTCAATGCACCACCAGTACATCTACTTTGGTGAACTGTCTAGAACATGGAGTACCCTCCTCAGAGAATTCCTTTCCCCTTAATTCTCAAAAGCTTCTCCCTCCGTGCTTTCATTTTTCTGGTTCTTCCCTAGTCTCACCTGTTCATCTAAGCATAAGACACCTTCATAGGTTATGCTAACATATCTGTCATTCAGGGCAAGAGAGAGAAGTAAGTGTGCTTGATAAGAAAGGAAAACAACATTTGTTCACTTCTCCCTTCACATGGAAGCTTTCATCACCCCAACTATTGGCCCTAATGATGATGCACAGCAGTGTTTCATTATGTACACTGACTATGATGGCCCTGATGCAGTTCCAACAATGCTCTGCTCTTCTGAATCTATCCTTGCAAGCAATAAGACATGAAGGAGGAGTACTTGGGCTCCCCTAGAAATTAAAATACAATCGCTAGTGTGTGGAAGACCTTGAGCAGTCTTATGGAACTCAATCCAGACTAGATGGCAATCATATCAAATGAGACCGCCACTACAACAATAAAAAATGTTTGCATTTGCTTCAAGGAGTGTCACTTTGCAGTGTCAGTCCTTCTTGTTCATCATTTGAAACTTCTGTTTGCATCTGTGAAAGAGGGTATGCTATTTCCTCTTATATACAACATCAGACTTATTTCATATGCCTTAATCACTTAAAGTTACCAGAAACTTGGGGTCAAAGCCTTCCTTGTTATTCCCTGTGCATAAATCATGGCTTATAAAACTCAGAAGGCATGTTAAACACAATAGAGTCTTAACTATTTATGTCACAGGTAAAAAATAAATAAGGACTCAAAGAGAAATGAGTATTATTTCTTGTCACCCTCATCTCTCACCAGTTCTCCTCATCTCTCACCAGTTCTCCTCATCTCTCACCAGTTCTCTCCATCTCAAAATACATACTCCATCTACATGAAATTGTTGGCTGCTCTCTATTTTGGTATACACTATCTTATGCTGTGCCTTTGAATATGCTATTTTCTCTGCCATAAATGTTTCTCCATACTCAGATCCTGTCCAATCAACGGAGTATCTTGCATTCCTCTTTCAGATCTCAGCTTAGATTTATCTTCCTATGAAAATCCTTACATGACACCCTTTTCCACCTGTCTGAAGTAGGTGCCCTCGTAAATACTGCCATTTCTCTAAGAATATGTCTCCATAAAAGCACTTACCACTGTGAAGTGTGAGAATTTGTTCCTGTATTGAGTTGCCACACTAAATTCTGAACTTGAGGTCAGTGGGCAAGGGCTGTGCCTTCTTTGCCTAGTTCAAGGCCAGACTATGGTAGGCTTTGACTCAATAGATGGAATAATGAATGAAAGATCAGAAATCCTGCCTCCTTATTCAACCATGCCTGGTCCTTCCTTTGTCTCTTATCTGCCGGGACAATGCGAGTGTGATAAATTCAGTGTCTAAAGTTTGAAAGCAAAGTTTCCTTCACTAAGTTCAGTGGCAAAAAGCAAAATTTCCTTTTTTTTTTTTTTTGAGTTGGAGTCTTGCTCTGTCGCCCAGACTGGAGTGCAGTGGCTGGGAGCGGACTCAACCTGCTGGACTCCGGCGATCCTTCCGCCTCAGCCTTCCAAGTAGTGGGAACTACAGGTGTGCGCTACCACGCCTGTCTGATTTTTTTTTTGATTTATTGTAGAGATGAGGTCTCATTGCCCAGGTGGGTCTAGAACCCATGGGCTCAGGCAATCCACTCACCTCAGCCTCCCAAAGGCACGGGATTACAGGCTGAACCACCAAGCCTGGCAAAATTTCCTTTTTACCACCATGTTTCTCACATGAGATGTTCTTGAGTTGCAATATGCAATATGATGATGAGTTTATTTTTTGTGGGTAGCAATGGATTACTACAAAAGATGGAGAAAGTAAGATGGGGGATGTGTATTTACTGAGAACATGACATACAGGGTAACTTTGGACATGAGTCTGGAGAGTGTCTTGGGTTCTCTAGAAAACAGAGCTGGAAGCAAAAAATATAAGCACTACTGCTTTATTTGGGAGTACAGTCCCAGAGCAATAAGATCAGGGCACACAGGAAATGAGGGCAGCAAAGAGGAGAAGCAAAGTAATACATTGCCATGCTTGCCACTGTTCCATGACAGGCCTCAGGGAGACCCAGCCAGCTGTTCTCAAGTGATCCTCCTTAAATACACAGTATACCTCTTGAATGGCAGAAAATCACATTTGGTACAGTCCAACAAAGATTACAAAAAGAACAATGGATCTGCTAGGTTTTTTCCATATGCTTTCTTCCTTCAGTCAAAGTATGCTCCCAGTAAATAACTCTCCTGAGTTTTCTGGCCTCTGTGAAAGCCACTATTAAATTAGATCCCATTATCTGTAGCATAGTGTTTCACTAAGTCTTAGAGTAGGGTGAGGGGAGCAGAGCACGGCTGGTCCTGAGCCTCAGGAAAAAATATACACAGAATCAGTTTCTAAGTTGTCAACTAAGGGTGAACAAGATACTGAAGTTTTGGGACACAGATGAAGCAGAGAAAAATCTAAAAAGTGTATGTTCAGATGAAAAGATGTATAGAAGCCCAGGAGACAGGGAGGAGAGAATAGATGGCATGTTTCAAGTAATAAGAAGAAGCATACTTAATAATATTGATTGTTAAAATTTCTTGGTATGCAGGACACATTTGAGAAATGGTAGATAGCCCAGTACATCTAGAGATAAAGTCACATTGGAGGTATCTGTGGAAGCAAAGCTAGCATCAGACAATTAAGAGATTGGAATGGCATCTTAAGGGACGGAGAGCAAAGATACTATCATGTTGCTTTCAGTTATGTCATAATAACTGGAGCTAACCCTTGTATACATCTCATCATGTTCCAGAAAGGGAAAGAGCCAGAATTTGAATACACATAGAATGACTCCAAAAGGCCTACCCTTACTCCCAGTACAAAATGTATATAATATGTTGAAATCTGGTAAATCCAGGCTAACGGCAGAGTCAGGTGAGAAAACCCTCTCAGAATCTTTCTTTCAATATTTAATCTATTTTTCCAGATGTCAGTGTTTTCCCCAGTAACTGTTGAGGAAAATGTTGCAGTCAAAGCTTGCCACCTGTTAATTGCTGCACAAAAACAGCAGCATCCAAAGTCATTATCGTGTGCCTGGAATAATTACAGCTGCACAATGGTGAGGCGTCCTCTTGGATACCTTTCTACGCAAATGTGCAGTCTCAGATGCCAAGCAGGTAATGATGGTTTACAATAATAATAATAAATGCCAGTGGGGGCACAGGTAATTAAGAGATGTAGGCTGCAGACAATGTACTATGAGCGAGTCTGGAAACAGACCAGGAGAAAAGGGGGAAGATTCCATCCAGTCCAGATTGCATCTGAAAAGACTGACCAGTACATCCATTAAGTGCAATTTCCTTAATACATAAAGAGAGGGGCAGACGTTAAGATAAGGATGGATAAATTAGGAAAACCATTCCCAGTATGGGAAACCAGCTGACTGCCCATTGTTGACTGAACATGCAGACATGAAGTGAGCATGACCTGGAACAAGAAATTGAGGTGAATGTGATGCCATAAACCAGCAGCTGATAGACATAATGAGCATGGCTAGAGACATCTGCACTGCTGGAATGAAAACTAAAAATCAAGATTAAAAAATATTTCCAAATTTCATTTAGAACTTGGCATGTTGGTAATCCAGAAAGACAATGAACCATTCAAGATTTTGTGTCCAAATCCAGGCCTTGCCTGACTACTTGCCAATATTTGGGCTCATGCATTTTGAAGGCGAACATATTGGATGACACCAGACTTCATTTTACCATATGATAGATGTGCCCAATAGCTATAACCTTAAATTCATCATAAGCAGCCATTGCCTTGTTTAGCTATGTTGTGGCCATGTACTCTTTGAGCTGTTGCCAGGCCATGTTTTCTTAAGCTTTGACCCCCTCCCCTTCCTTGGGGAGGTAAATCCCCCCTCTCTCCCTCTCCAATTTACTTTCTAAATAAACTATATTTTCTAATCCAAAATAAAAATTCATTATAAGTGAGCTGGGCTGTGATCACTGGTCACAGGAGAACAAGGGTAGGATTGGCAGACACTGGACACCATGGGTGAAGAGGGAGGGAGTGGGGAGAGAAGCACCTGACAACACACTGGGTACCTGGTCCACCATCAGAGGGAGAGGGCCAGCTAGAAGCCCAAGCTTTACCTGCATGCAACCTATGTAATAAATTCTCACTTGTAACCCACAACTCTAAAATTGTTTTTTAAAAAAGAAATCTGTGGGAAAACCCCGAGTCTTTTCTAAATGTATAATTGTAAATAAATTTAGCAAATTAAAAAATAAAGGGGGAACTTACAGCAAGATGGCGAGGGAACAGGTCAGACTGTGAGAGTCTCCGCAAAAGCAAGTGTCCATAAAGGCTCTCTGTGTGAGTAGGAGTGTTCTGGTGGGTGAGTGAAAATCCGTCTGAGAGGAGACTTGGGTTCATGCACCAGGGATCTCTTCTGGAGGTGACTGCAAACCCCCAGCACCCTGAGATTGGAGCACCCAGTGCACAAAATTGTCTGCTGTTCACGGGACTCTCCTGAGAAGAGCCTGCTGAATCCAGCTGATCCTTGGTGCCTGGCCCACGCATCACCTGTCATAGCAAATCAGCTGGAGCCCTGGATCCAATCAGTGAAGAAAGAAGATTGGGAAGAGCTGGAGAGGAGCCCCATCTCTGGTGAGGAAACACCGACTGCAGGCATTTTCTCTGTCCCAGGACCAGGCAGAGACCTGCATTGCTGCTCCCAGATCCACCCAGTCTCCCACTTGGGACCTAAAGTAATCTCATCAAACTCAGAGAGACAGAAGTCCCTCCCCCGTGCTGAATCAGAAACAGACACATCAGATCTGAGTGGGAGACTTGACAGAGAGCAAGCCAGGTGAGTCCAGATCTGATCCACCCTCTTCCCACAGTAGGCCTGGGGCATCTTACCCAAGCTGAGAGCAACCCTATCAGCTGGCACTGAGAGCAGAGGGGAGGGTGTGGAGATCTGAGCTGAAGGGAAGTTGGACTTACAGGAAAAACCTCAGAGCAAGTTTGGTTCCTTGCTGTAGTTTTTTTTGGTCTGTTTGTTTTGCTCATTTTTGTTTGTTTTTTGTTTTAGTTTTTTTCTCTCTTTCTGTTTTTGATAGTGTTTTTGTACTCTCTTTGTTTCTGTTATTTTATAGATTTTTTTAGACTTCCTGTTTGTGTAAGGGAAGAGTATATCAGTAGGGAGGTTTTTGTCAGTTTGTGTGTTTTTATGATTGTCTGTATGTTTTAGTTTTTTTTTTTACTCTTTTCTGTCTCTGTGTCTCTTTTCATTTGTTAGTTGGTACATCTGTGTGTTCCCTCTTACTCTTCCTCTTTCCACCTTCCTCTTGCCCCCCCCACTCCATTTTCCATTCTTTTCCCTTTTCTTATCTTATTGTGCTTTCAGGAAGCAAACCTATACCCCACTGCATGGACAGATTGTAAGGCAGTGGGAAGTGGATTCCAGGGTGCCTACATGCCTGTCAGTGGATACTGGGATCTGCAGATAGAGTCTGATATACAGCTCCCCCTCAATTAAATCTCAAAACTGCAAAAGGTACAGATCTCAACCCACAGTCCAGCTTCAGAATTGAACAAAACAAGAGAATCCACATACGGAAAATAGGAGATTGAACAAACAGAAGAGTAATTGGACTTCCTGAGGCAGAAAGAGAGACAGAAACCACCCAGGAACAAACATTCCATGAAATTATTCGAGAAAACTTTCCCTCATCTCATTAGTGATGCAACCACTCAAACACAAGAGATTCAGAGAACTCCCGTGAGAAAACAAATGAGAAGACCAACTCCTAGACACATAGTAATTACCTAAACGAAATAGGTATAAAAGAAAAAATTCTAAAGGCAGCAAGAGAAAAAGGTCAGACTACCTACCAGGGAAGACCAATTAGAATAGCAGCAGATTTATCCACAGAAACACTTCAGGCTAGGAGAACTTGGAGCCCAATCAAAGTTCTCAAAGATAAACAATTTCAACAAAGAGTAGCCTACCCAGCTAAGCTAAGCTTCATCATTGATGGAAAATTAAAATCTTTCCCAGACATTCAATCCCTAAGAAGTTACGCTGCCTCCAGACCAGCTCTACAAGAAACATTTAAGAAAGTATTGAACACAGAAGAAAGGAAAAAAAGAATGGCAACATTCTTCACAAAAGTGCAGGAAAAAGATTGAAAACACAAATGAATCTATCCAAAAATCAAAAGAGAGACAACAAACAAACAGTAACAACAACAACTTTATAAGAACCTCATGACAGGGATAAACTCTCACATCTTAATAATTAGCCTGAATGTGACTGGACTAAATGTACCACTGAAAAGACATAGAATGGCAAAATGGATAATATATCATGAGGCAACAATATATTGTCTCCAAGACACTCATCTCACCAAAAAGGACACTCACAGACTCAAAGTAAGAGGATGGGAAACAAAATTTCAGGCAAACAGAACACAAAAGAAAGCAGGAGTTATGATCTTAATATCAGACAAAATACCCTGTAAGCTATCAAAAATTAAAAATGTTACAAATAACTACAAAATTATAAAAGGTAGGTACAATCCATCAAAAAGAAATATCCATCATAATCATATATGTACCCAAAATAGGAGCAACAACTTTCATAAAGCAGCTTCTAGGCAAACTTTTAATAGATATTAACTGTAACACTATCGTAGCTGGGGATTTAATACCCCACTCACAACCCTAGACAGATCATCAAGACAAAAAATCAGCAAGGAGATCTGGAACCTCAATGTGACTCTTGACCAAATGGACTTAATTGATACCTATCAAACACTCTACCCAACTACCATAGAATATACATTCTACTCATCACCACTTGGAATGTACTCTAAGATCAATCACATCCTTGTCCATAAATCAAGCATAAACAAATTTCATAAGATTGAAATTTTGCCATGCACCTTCTCAGATCACAGTAGTATAAAAATAAATATCAACACCAACAAAGTTCCCCCAAAACCCACAAAGATGTGTACATAAACAGCATGATGCTAAGCAACCCCTGGGTAAACATGGAAATAAAACAGATTAAAACATACCTGGAAACAAATGAAAATGAAGAAATATCTTACCAAAACCTCTGGGATGCCATGTATTCAGTACTAAGATGGGAATTCATATCGCCACAAACACACATGAAGAAAATGGAAAGATCACAAGTTACCAGTCTAACAATCACCTAAGGAAGCTGGAAAAGCAAGAACAACAACCCTAACTTCAGCAGAAGAATCCAGATCCCAAAATAAAAGCCCAAATCTGGGACATAGAAGACAAAAGATAACACAAAAAATCACAGAAATAAAAAGCTGGTTCTTTGAAAGGATAAACAAAATTGATGGTCCCATAGCTAGACTGAAGAAGAAAAAGAGAGAGATAGCCCAAATAAACATACTCAGAAGCACAAAAGATGAAGTCACAACTGACCCTGAAGAAATATAAAAGATTACCAGATATTACTATGTACACTTGTATGAAAACAAATTTGAAAACCTAAATGAAATGGAGGACTTTCTGACATCACACAACCTCCCCAGGTTGAAACAAGAAGAAATTGAGACACTAAATAGACCTATAACAACACAGAAAATCAACTATGTCATAAGAATACTACCTACAAAAAAAAAAACCCTGGACCTGATGACTTTCCAGCAGAATTCTACAAAACATACAAGGAGGAACTGATACCAATCCTGTTGAAAGTATTCCAATTAAGAAAGTTGGAACTCTCCCAAAATCATTTTACGAAGCTGACATCACATTGATACCCAAACAAGGTAACGATCCAACAAAGAAAGAGAACTACAGGCCAATATCCTTGATAAATATAAATTCTAAAATTCTCTACAAGATCCTAGCAAATAGGATTCAACAACACATGTCAAAAATAATCCACCATGACCAAGTAGGCTTCACCCCCAGTATACAAGGTTGGTTCAATGTTCGTAAGACCATAAATGTTATTACATACATCAACAGACGTAAAAACAAAAACCATGTGATTATATCATTAGATGCGGAAAAAGCTTTTGAAAAAATCCAGGACCACTTCTTGATAAAAACCCTCAATCATCTAGGCATAGATGGAACATACCTCAAAATAGTAAGAGCCGTTTACAAGTAACCCACAGCCAGTATACTGCTAAACAAATAGAACCATTTCCCCTGAAAACTAGAACAAGACAAGGATGCACACTCTCACCCCTCCTGTTCAACATAGTTTTGAAGTCCTAGCTGGAGCCATCAGACAAGAGAAGGAAATCAGGGGTATCCAAATAGGGAAAGAAGAAGTCAAGTTGTCCCTCTTTGCAGACAAAATGATTCTAACCTCGAAATCCCAAGAAAATATGTCAAAAACCTCTTTGCACTGATAAAGGACTTTGGCAAAGTCTCAAGACATAAAATAAATGAACAAAAGACAATCACATTTCTATACACCAATAATAAACAAACAGAAACTCAAATAAAAAGCACAATTCCAGTCACAATAGCCACAAAAAAATGAAATACCTTGGCATCTTCCTAACCAGAGATGTGACCTTCCATATGACCCCACAATCCCCCTACTGGGAATATACCCTGAATAACTCAAATCACGCTATAAAAAAGATACCTATATACGTATGTTTATCACGGCATTGTTCACAATAGCAAGAACATGGAACCAACCATGCTGCTCATCCAAAGAGGACTGTATAAAAAAATGTGGTACATATACACGATGGAATGTTATGCAACCATAAAGAAGATCAAAATCATGAACTTCGCAGCACCCTGGATGGACTTAGAGTCTATAATACTGAGTGATCTTTCACAGAAACAAAGAACTGAGTATCGCATGTTCTCACTCATAAGCGGACCTTGAACAACTATTGTAATAATATAAGAAAAGGATTGGCAATAGCAGGAAACTGCAGGAGGGGTGGGGAGGCGGGGAGGTGGAGTTGACAGTAGTGGGAATCTGCCTGGGGAAGGGGGGACACACCTCATCAACAAGGGTACCTTCATAATGAATATTTGTATACCTAACCCTGAATTTTACCCCACATCTTTAAAGTAAAAAATTTAAAAATTAAAAAAAAAATGTCAGGTGCAGTGGCTCAAGCCTGTAATTCCAGCACTTTGAGAGTCCAAGGCGAGAGGATACCTGAGCCCAGAAGTTGAAGATCAGCCTGGGCAACGTGGTGAGACCAATAAATCAAAAAGTTAGATTGACATGGTGGTGTATGCCTGTAGTTCCGGCTACTTGGAAGGCTGAGGCAGAAAGATCATGTGAGCCCAGCAGGTTGTTGCTGGGGTGACCATGAGCATGCCACTGCACTCCAGCCTGGGTGACAGAGTGAGACTTTGACTCAAAAAAAAGAAAAGAAAAAGTGATCTGGGGCGAGTGCAGTGGCTCAGACCTATAATCTCAGCACTTTTGAAGGCAGAGACAAAAGAATTGCCTGAATCCGCGGGTTCAAGACCAGCCTGGGCAACATGGTGAGAACTCCTCTCTACAATAAAAATCAAAAAATTAACCAGGCATGGTAGTACATGTCTGTAGTTCTGGTTACTTGGAAGCCTGAGGTGGAAGGATGCTGTAGCCTAACAGGTCGACGCTGGAGTGGCTGTGAGTGTGCCACTGCACTCCAGCCTGAGCAATGGAAAAATAAATACATACATAAATAAATAAATAAATAATAAAACATTATTATGCACTTACTATGATCTAGACATTGAGACCCAAAATTTTGCACATTGCATTTCATGCAATATTTTACACAATCGTGTGTGCTGCATATTATTATTTCTACTGTGCAAGTCAGAAAATAGAGAATCAGAGAGGAAAAAAACCCTTTTCCAATTTAGTAACAAAGTTGTGATTCAAATGCACATCTTTAAAGCTTTGAAACTTGTCTGTATTCTATCACATTATATTCCCTCAGTAAGTTCCTCTCCCAGACAGGTAAGTACAGGGTTTGAAAAAAATTCAGTATCAGGCACTCAAACCTCCCTGGATCATTCTTCACCCTGTTATATCTCTCCTCCTATGCAATGCCTTCACCAACTGCTATAATGACTTTTTTTCTTAATGAACAATCTTAGATTTATAAAACTATTTTGAAGAAAGTACAAAGGATTTAAATACACTTCATATTCAGTAACCCCTATAATTAAAGCCTTAGATTGCCGTAATACATTTGTCATGATTAATGGTCTAATATTAATGTGTTCAGACTTGCTCAGTTTTTCCCTATTTTTTTTTCCAGTTCTAGGATACCATCTGGGATACCAGTGAACATTTAGTAGTCAATTCTTCTTAGGTTCAGTTTGGTTATAACTGTTTTTCAGAATGTTCTTGTTTTGTGTGACCTTGACAGTTTTGATGATTAGTAGTCATATACATTACAAAACATCCCTCAATGGAAATTGTTGTTGATCTAATTTACATGCCATAAAATTCTACATTTAAAATACATAATTCAGTGGTTTTCAGGATATTCATAATGTTGTACAACCATCAACACTAATTACAGAATATTTTAGTTATTGAAAAAGAAGATCCTATACTGATTAGTGATCACTCTTCATTCCCTCCTCCCTTCAGCTCCTAGAAACCACGAATCAACTTTTAGGTTCTATGGACTTGACTATTCTGGACATTTCATGTAAATAGAATCACACAATATATAAACTTCTGCATCTGATTTCTTTCACTTGGCATACTATTTTAAAGATTCATTATTTTGTAGCATATATCGCTACTTTATTTCTTTGTATGGCTGAATAAGATTCCATTGCATAGATATATCACATTTTGCTTATCCATTCTTTTGTTGACAGACATTTGGGTTGTTTGTACTTCTTAGTTCTTATGGATAATGCTGCTAGAACATATGCAAATCTTTGTGTGGATATATGTTTTAATTATATTAAGCATATTTCTAGCAATAGATTCTTTTTTGGTCATATGTTTACTCTAAATTTAATTTTTTTTCAAATAATAATGAGCACATCTTTTATTTAAAAGAAATGTTTGTCAATACATCTTTTTTTATAGTTTGCATTTATTTTCATTGGAAAGATGATAATAATACAATAACAAAGAGTAGTTACATAAGAATAGCACTTTTGAAATGCTTTGTGTGTGTATATATATATTTAAGATCAATACATTTTATTATGATATTGTGGGGTACAATTAAGGGTTAGGTATACAAATATGCTTCGTTCAGGCACACTTGTTGATAAGAGGTGTCTCCCCGTCCCCAGACAGATATTTACTACTGCCCCCCCTCCAGTTTGCCACCACTGTCAGTCATTTTCTTATAGTATTACATTGGATGTTCAAGATCCACTATATAAGTGAGAACAAGTGACACTCAGATCTTGTTTCTGTGAGAGGTCACTCAGTATTATAGACTGTAATTCCATCCAGGTTACTGCAAAATTCATGAATTTATTCTTTTTTATGGCAGCATAGTATTCCTTCATGTATATGTACCACATTTTTTAAATCCAGTCCTCTTTTGATGGACAGCATCGTTACTTCCAGGTTCTTGCTATTGTGAACAATGCTATGATAAACATACTTGTGCAGGTATCTTTTTTATAGAGTGATTTGAGTTCTTCAGGGTATATTCCCAGTAGGGGGATTGTGGGGTCATATGGGAGGTCAATATTTAGAGCTTTTAGGAATCGCCATACTGTTTTCCACAGAAGTTACACTAGTTTGCACTCCCACTAACAGTGTAGAAGTGTTCCCTTTTCACCCACCCCCCTCTTCCAACAACTCTTATTTTTTGAGTTATTGATAATTGCATTCTGACTGGAGTTAGGTGGTATCTCAGTGTGGTTTTGATTTGCATCTCCCTGATGATTAGTGAGGTTGAACATTTCTTCATGTGCCTGTTGGCTGCTTGGATGTTTTCCTTTGAGAAGTGTCTGTACATATCTTTTGCCCATTTTATAATGGGGTTGTTTGTTTTTTTTTCTTTTCAGCACATTTGAGTTCCTTGTAGATCCAAGATGTTAAGCCTTTGTCAGACCTGGAGTTGGCAGATACTTTTTCCCAGTTTGTAGGCTGTCTCCCTGCTCTCTTGATGGTTTCTTTGACTTTGCAGAAGCTTGTCAGTTTAATAAGGTCCCACTTGTCTATCTTATCTCTTATGGCCTGTGGGTTTCGTGTTTTGTTCAGGAATTGGATGCCAGTTCCAATTTCCATGAGGGTATGTCCTTCATTTTCTCAGGTTTTTAAGGTTTGAGGTTTTACATTTAGGTCTCTGATCCATTTAGAGTTAATTTTTGTGTATGGGGATAGATAGGGATCCTGTTTCAATCTTCTGCATGTGGTCAGCCAGTTTTCCCAGCACCATTTACTGAATAGGTTCTCCTCTCCCCAGTGGTAGGTGGTGGAGGCTTTGTCGAAGATGAGTTGGTTGAGAAATTGAGGTTTTGTTTCTGGAATCTCAATTCTATTTTGTTGGTCTATATGCCTGTTCCTGTACCAATACCAAGCTGTTTTGATGATTGTAGCTTTATAGTAAAGTTTGAAGTCTGGTAATGTGATACCTCCTGCTTTGTCTTTTTGCTGAGGATTGTTCTGTCTATTCTTGGTCATTGTGTTTCCATATGAATTCCTGTGTTGTTTTTTTTTAGGTCTGACAAGAATGTTGCTGGCAATTTGATGGGTATTGCATTAAATCTGTAGATTGCCTTAGGTAAGATGGACATCTTCACAATGTTGATTCTTCCAATCCATGAGCTTGGGATATTTTTCCACTTGTTTGTGTCATCTTTGATTTCTTTGAGCAGAGTTTTGTAGTTTTCATTGTAAAGGTCTTTCACGTCTCTGGTTAGGAAGATGCCAAGGTATTTCGATTTTTTTGTGGCTATTGTGAATGGAATTGTGGTTTTTATTTGGGTTTCTGTTTGTTTATTATTGGTGTAAAGAAATGCGATTGTCCTTTGCACATTTAATTTATATCCTGAGACTTTGCCGAAGTCCTTTAACAGTGCATGGGGGGTTTTGACAGATTCTCTTGGGTTTTCAAGGTACACTATCATGTCATCTACAAAGAGAGATAACTTGACTTCCTCTTTTCCTATTTGGGTACCCCTGATTGCCTCCTCTTCTCTGATTGCTCTAGCCAGGACTTCCAATACTATATTGAACAGGAGGGGTGAGAGTGGGCATCCTTTTCTTGTTCCAGGTTTCAAGGGAAATGGTTCCAATTTTTGTCCATTTAGGAGTATGCTGGCTGTGGGTTTCTCATAGATGGCTTTTACTATTTTGAGGTATGTTCCCTGTATGTCTGGATATTCGAGTGTTTTTATCAAGAAGGGTGCTTGATTTTATCAAAAGCTTTTTCTGCATCTAATGATATAATCATGTGGTTTTTGTTTTGACATCTGTGACGTATTTAATTACATTTATGGTTTTATGAATGTTGAACCAGGCTTGCATCCCAGGAATGAAGCCTACTTGGTAATGATGGATGATTTTTGAGATGTATTGTTGAATCTGGTTTGCTAGGATCTTGTTGAGAATTTTAACATCTGTGTTCATCAAAGATATTGACCGGTAGTTCTCTTTCTTTGTTGGGTCTTTACCTGTCTTGGGTATCAATGTGATGTTAACTTCATAAAATGATTTGGGGAGAGTTCCATCTTTCTCAATCACCTGGAATACCTTCAGTAGAATTGGTGTCAGCTCATGATTAAATGTCTTATAGAATTCTGCTGGAAAGCCATCTGGTCCAGGGCTTTTTTTTGTAGGCAGTTTTCTTATGATGTAGTCAATTTCCTTGATTGTTATTGGTCTATTTAGGATCTCAATTTCTTCTTGTTTCAACCTAGGCAGGTTGCATGATGACAGAAAGTCCTTCATTTCATTAAGGTTTTCAAGTTTGTTTCAAAACACGTGTACATAGTAGTCTCTAATGATCTTTTGTATTTCTTCAGGATCAGATGTGATTTCATCTTTTGTGTTTCTGCTTGTATTTATTTGAGCTTTTCTCTCTTTTTCTTGGTCAGTCTTGCTAGGGGGCCATCGATCTTGTGTATCCTTTCAAAGAACCAGCTTTTTGTTTCATTGATTTTTTGTATTATCTTTTTGTCTTCTATGTCCTGGATTTGGACTTTTACTTTGGTGATCTGGATTCTCCTGCTAAAATTAGGATTTTTGTGGTCTTGCTTTTCCAGCTTCCTTAGGTGGCTTGTTAGACTGTTAATTTGTGATCCTTCCATTTTCTTCATGTGCATTTGTAGGGATATAAATTCCCCTCTTACTACAGCTTTCATGGTGTCCCAGAGATTTTGGTCAGATGTTTCTTCATTTTCATTTGTTTCCAGGTATCTTTTAATTTCTGCTTTGATTTCATCATTGACCCAGGAGTTGTTTAGCATCATGCTGTTCAGTATCCATGTCTTTGTGGGTTTTGGGGGGAACTTGTTGGTGTTAATGTTTATTTTTATGCCACTGTGGTCCGAAAAGGTGCACGGTAAAATTTCCGTCCTTTTAAATTTGCTTATGCTTGATTTATGGCCATGTATGTGGTTGATCTTAGAGTACGTTCCATGTAGTGATGAGTAGAATGTGTATTCTGTGGTCTTTGGATGGAGTGTTCTGTAGGTATCAATTAAGTTCATTTGGTCAAGAGTCACATTGAAGTTTCGGATCTCATTGCTGATTTTTTGTCCTGATGATCTGTCTAGGGTTGTGAGTGGAGTATTAAAGTCCCAAGGTATGAGGGTATTGGAGTCAATATCTTTTTTTAGTTTATCTAGGAGCTGCTTTATGAAATTTGGTGCTACTATGTTGGGTGCATATGTTTAGGATGGATATTTCTTGTTGATGGATTGAAACTTTTATCATTATGTAGTGATCTTCTGTATCTTTTTTAATTTTTGAGAACTTAAAGGATATTTTATCTGAGATTAAGATCACGACTCTTTTGTGTTCCATTGCCTAAAAATTTGTTTCCCATCCTCTTACTTTGAGTCTATGAGTGTCCTTTTTAGTGAGGTGTGTCCCTTGAAGGCAATAGATTCTTGCCTGTTGATATTTTATACATTTTTCCATTCTATGTCTTTTTAGTGGTGCATTTAGTCCATTCACATTCAAACTAATTATTGAAATGTGAGAGTTGATCCCTAACATAATGTTCTTACAGAGTTGTTGTTCTGCCTGTTTGTGTGTTGTCTTACTTTTGGTTTTAGAGTTGGATCATGTGTGTTTTTAATCTTTTACCTGTACTCTTGTGAAGAATGTTGTTGTTCTTTTTTTCCTTTTCTTCTGTGTTCAATACTTTCTTAGGTGTTTCTTGTAGAAGTGGTCTGCTGTAGGTTCTTAGGGATTGAATATCTGGGAAGGATTTCAATTCTCCCTCACTGATGAAGCTTAGCTTGGCTGGGTAGGTTATTCTCAGTTGAAATTGTTTATCTTTTAAAACTTTGAAGATAGGGCTCCAAGCTCTCCTAGCCTGGAGGGTTTCTGTAGATAAATCTGCTGTTATTCTAATTGGTCTTCCCTGGTAGGTAGTCTGACCTTTTTCTCTTGTTGCCTTTAGAATTTTTTCTTTTATACCTACTTTGTTTAGGCGAATGATTATGTGCCTGAAGTTTGTCTTCTCTATTGTTGTCTTGCAGGGGTTCTCTGAATCTCTTGTGTTTCAATGTTTGCATCACTGATGAGATGAGGGAAGTTTTCTTGAATAATTTCATGAAATGTTTGTTCCAGTGTGGCATCTGTTTCTCTCTCTGCCTCAGAAAGGTCAATTACTCTTAGATTTGGTCTCTTGAAGTGATCATTCATCTCTTGAAGGTTTTGTTCTGTCTTTTTGAGCTTCTTTTCTGTTTTTGACAGTTTGGGTTAGTTCTGTATTTTGGTCTTTGAGCTCTGAGATTCTTTCTTCTACTTGGCTAATTCTGCTTTCCATGCTTATTACTTTGTTATTTATTTCCATGACAGTATTCTTTACTGCTGTTATTTCTGACATCAGCTCTTTCCTATTTTCCTCTTGTCTCTCCTCAATTTTTTAAATTCTCTCTATTAATGTCTTGATGTCTGGGTTTGTTGCATGTGATCAGTCATTCTGGGGGCTCTTCATTGTTTGTGTTCCATAGTCTGTTTTCTCAGTGTCTGATCTCCCAGGGATCTGTGTGAGACCTATATTCTTCTTTTGGCTTTTCTTCATTTGTTTGGTTTTCTCCTTCCCTACTTTTTCCTTCCCTCTACATCAGTCTTCTTTAATTCTGTTATTCAGGGGTAGAGGGGTTGCTTTTACTTCTGTTTGTTTAATCTCCTATTCTTCTTTATGTATGCCCTCTTACTTTGTTCAATTCTGGAGTTGCACTGTAGGTTGGGGGAGGTCCTTTTTGCAGTTTTGAGATTTACTTAAGGGGAGAACTGTGATTCAAAATCTATCTGCAGGTCCTGGTATCTGGTGACAGGTGTATGGATAATCTGAAACCCACTTCCCACTGCCTTGGAATCTGTTTGTGCAGTGGGGCTGTAGGTGTACTCCCTGAAATAAAATGAGGTTAGCACAGGGAAGAGAAGGGAGCAGACAGTGGGGGGAAGAGAGGAGTGAGAGAGAGGAGTAAGAGGGAAACAGACAAGTGTACCAACAAATGGAGAGAGAGAGAGACCTAAACTGAAACAGATAAAAACAATAGACCATGGCTATAGACTAACCAACTCCCATACAAAAGAAAACTAAAACACACAATGATGCTAACATACAAGCTAACCAACCACCTTGTTGGTGTGCTGTTCTGCTATACAAAGATATGGTTACAGAGAGGAGAAAAGAGAAGAAAAGGAAGAGAGAGAAAAAAAGGAACAAAACAGTAGGAATAGAATCATGTCATTAAACTGATAGAACCAATTGAGCACACTCTGAGACTTTTTGTTTAAGTCCAATGTCCTTTCAGCTCTGATTTCCAGCTGTCTTCACAAGCTGGTAAATTTGTTCACAAATAGGGTCAGTTGTCCCTGGCCTGCTGTGAAGGACAATTCAGATCACCACTCAGTTCACCACTCAAATCTGGCCTGTGTCTGTTTTTCAAGCTTGTTTGTCCCATTTTGGTGTTGTTACCTTGAATCGCCATCAGGTGGTGCTATCTCACAGCCCCAGAGGGTGTGGAGTCTGACAGGAGCCAGGCAGAGGCTGGAGATGGGAGCCTGCCTCAGGGCACACTGGAGGAGACCCACGGCTGGCAGGACATCACGGTGGCCACAGAGGTGTCAGCGATCCCAGCAGATCTTGCCTGCAGGAGCTTCAAGGACTGAAGCCGTGGATCGCCTCAGGCACGGGTGGCGCAACGTGCTATGGCTGCCACAGAGGCCGCGGTGGCACCGGCGGCTGCTGTGTCTGTGGCTGCAGTGGCTGTCCAGACCGCTGCGATGCCCCAGCGGTGGCCACGGCCAAGCTCCATGTGAAGAGCAGACTGCCAACGTTGGGACCCGCAGCCCCTGAGGAGAGAGCCAGAGACCCTCTGCGTTCTCCTTTGTGGAGGGTCTCATAGACCAGGCTGCCCCGTCACCATCTTGCTGGAAGTCTGTCTAAATTTAATTTTTTAAAGAACTGCCAAACTGTTTTGCAAATGGCTTCAACATTTTATATTACCAGTAGCAATGCATGAGAGTTTCAATTGCTTCACATCATCTTCAACATTTGTTATTTTTTTTAGGTATAGCATCCTAGTATGACGTGATATGTCTTTATGTATTTTAAAATATATATTTATTTGTTTTGATTGATAAAGAAAAATGATATATATTTATCCTATACAACATGAAATTTTGATGTATATATCCACGTTGTAAGATGACTAAATGGAGGTCTGTTTTACCTCACATGTGTATTGTGCTGGTAATACCTAAATCTGCTGTTACAAAATTTTAGTTAAATAGGAGGAATAAGTTCAAGAGATCTCATTATGATTTGATTTGCCTTTCCTTAGTGACATAAGTAATAATGAGCATCTTTTCATGTGTTTATTGGTCATTTGTATATCTTTTTTAGTGAAATCTCTATTCAAATCCCTTGTTTATTTTTGAGTTGAATTATTTCTCTTTTTATATTGTTGAGTTCTAAAAGTTTTTTGTATGTCCTGGATACAAGTCCCTTGTCAGATATATGATTTTCAAATATTTTCTCCCAGCCCATGGGTTGCCTTTTTACTTTCTGGATAATATTCTTTAGAGCATAAAAAGTTTTAATTTTGATGAAGGCCAATTTGTCCATTTCTCTTTTGTATGCATGTTTGTGCTTTTAGTGCAGTATCTAAGAAACTCTTTCATAATCATGAAGATTTATGCCTGTTTTCTGCTAAGAGTTTTATAGCATTATTTTTTACACTTAGGTTTCTTTTCATATTGTGTTAATTGTTGTATATGTTTTTAGGTAGGGGGTCAAGTTTATTCTGTTACCTATGGATATCTAACTGTCCTGCACCATTTGATAAAATGACTTTTCTTTCCACCATTGAATGCTCTTGGTTCAAACTAATTGAAATTAATTCACCTTAAATATCTGGGTTTATTTCCGAATTTTCAGTTATACTCAACTGATCGTATGCTAGTTCTACACAGTCTTTTAAAATTTATTTATTTATTAAATTTTAGATTCAAGGGATACATATGCAGGTTTGTTACATAGGAATATTGTGTAATGGTGAGTTTTGAGTTTCTATTGAGCCCATTACCCAGGTGGTAAGCACAGTACCCAGTGGGTGGTTTTCAACCCTCATTCCTCCTCTTAGGAGTCCCTAGTGTCTGTCGTTCCTATCCTTATGCTTGTGTATATTCAGTGTTTAGCTCCCATCTATGAGTGATATCATGTGGTATTCAGTTCTCTGTTTCTGTGAATAATTCACTTACAATGATGATCACCAGCTGCATTCATGTTTCTGCAAAAGACATGACTTTGTTTGTTATGGCTGCATAGTACTCCAATATATCACTCATAGTATTCTGTTGTATATACATCACACATCTTTATCTGAGCCACTGTTGCTGGACACCTATATTGGTTCCATGTTTTTTTGCTATTGTGAATAGTATTCCAATACACATATGCATGCAAGTGTCTTGCTCCTTTGGGTGCATGCCCAATAGTGAGATTGATGGGTCAATGGGTAAATCTATTTTTGGTTCATTGAGAAATTTCCAAACTGCTTTCCTCAAAGCTGCACTAACTTACATTCCCACCAACAGTGTATGAGGGTGTTTCCTTTTCTCTGCAACCTTGCCAACATCTGTTGTTTTTCCAGTCTTGATTATTATAGCTATGTAGTGAGTTTGGAATCAGGAAGTGTGCATTCTCCAACTTTATTCTGTTTTAAATAGTGTTTTGGCCATTCTTAGCCTCTTGCAATTCCATATAAATTGCAGAATCAGCTTTTTCCTTTCTTCCAAAACACAGTTGAAATTATAATAGAAAATATATTAAATCTGTGTATCAATTAGAGAGATCATTACATCTTCAATTGTTTTCAACAATGCATTATAGTTCTGCATGCAATCCATGCACTTTTTTTGTTAAACGTCTTTGTATTTTATTCTTTTGAATGTTATTGTAAATGGAGTTGCTTTCTTAATTTTATTTCAGACTGTTCATGCAGTATGTAGAAATAAAGTTTTCTATGTTGATATGGCAACTTTGATCTGCTATTGATGTAGCAACCTTGATAAAATTGTATATTAGTTCTAATTTACTTTTAAGGATTTGTAAAGATACAAAGTTATGCAAATAGAGACACTTTGAACCTTTTCTTTCCCATATAAATGTCTTTGATTTCTATTTCTTGTCTATTTGCCTCAGTTTAAACTTCCAGCACAATGTTGAACAGAAGTGATGAGAGCAAACATTCTTGTCTTCTACTTAATCTTAGCGGGTAAGCTTTCAGCATTTCACCATAACATATGATAGTACTTATGGGGTTTCATACATGCCCTTAATCAGGTTTAGAAAGTTTCCTCTATTTTATTTGTTGAGTGCTTTTATTATGAAATGGTGTTGGGTTTGTCTTTTTTTTTTCTGCATCTACTGAGATGCTCATGTATTTTTTGTGATTTATTCTATTAATAGAGTGCATTGAATTGATCATTTTTATATATTGAAACAACCTTGTTTTCCTGGGTTATAGTAAGTCTATTTTATAAGTTGCTGGATTTGGTTTACTGGTATCTTCTTTAGAATGTAAGTATCTATATTCATAAGGGATATCAGTCTGCAGTTTTCTTTCCTTGTGACCTCTGTGTCTAGTGTTGTTATCAGGGTAATATTGATCTCTTAGAATGATTTAGTAAACAATCCCTCTTTCTTTATTTTTTGAAAAGATTTGAAGTATTTGCATTAATTCTTTAAATGTTACATGGAAGCCCGCTATGCATATATCTGGGGATGGGTTTTCCTTGAGATAAATTTTTAAATACTATTTCAATGTCTTTACTTGTAACAGATCTATTTTTTTAACTTAAATTTTTTTATTTTAAAATTGTGGGGTACATTTCAGGGTTAGGTATACAAATATTCACTGTGCAGTTATCCTTGTTGATGAGGTGTGCCACCCCTTCCCCAGGCAGATTTTCACTACTGTCCATCCCACCTCCCCTCTGCAGTTTCCTGCTACAGTTCATCCTTTTCTTATAGTATCGCAGTAGTTGTTCAAGGTCCACTTATCAGTGAGAACATGTGATACTCAGTTCTTTGTTTCTGTGAAAGATCACTCAGTATTATAGTCTAATTCCATCCAAGTGTCTTTTTTGTAGAACAAATTATGTTCCTCCGGGGACAAAAATCATGGACTCCACAATAAATTGGATGGCATTGGAGACCATCATACTTAGTGATCTATCACAGAAGCAAAGAACTGAATACCACATGGTCTCACACATAAGTGGGACCTGACCATTAATCACAATAGTACAAAGGAGGGATTGGCAGTCACAGAAAACTACCAGGGGAGGTAAGGAGTGGCACATAGCGACACAAAGTGTACCTGGTCCTAAACCAGAGGAAGTGAGAACCAGTTGGAGACCCAAACTTCACCTGCATGTAGACTAATTATGCACCTAATACAGACCTGTACCCAATATCTCTATAATAAAATGGATTTTAAAAAAGCATGATGGTAATAAAAAAATGTAATGGAAGGACATTAGAGCAGACAATATAGTTGTATAACAAGAGGTTTACCTAGTCTGTGGAGTCAGGGAAGGTTGTTGGCAAGAGTGACATTTACTCTGTCCATGAGGGTTGGTAGTCAAAAGTAGGGATCAGCAAGTCTTTTTCCACTAGCCACATCATTCTGGTTGTGTAAATAGAATTTCATTAAAACACAACCAACTCCATTTATTTATATATTTATATACTATAATATATAAATACATTATATATTATAGCTACATGAAAATATAATATTTTTTGCTGCTTTTATGTTACAAGGGCTTAGCAGCTATGATTGAGAGTAGAGTCCCCCAAGTCTAAAATAATTACTAAGTGGCTCTTTATAGAAAAAGTTTGATGAGCTAAAACACTTGAACTAAAGCAATAGAAATTAGAGACGTTTCTGGAAGTATAAATTACCTAAGGACCTAAAAAAATGTAAAAACAACATATGTATATTTTTATAGTTTATAATGCAGTTCCACCTGCAACATCCTATTTAATCTTCATAATCAAACTGTGTGGATGATGTTTTCATCTATATTTTATGGGTTAGCAAAGGCTCTTTCCTGCAATTCACACAGCTCAGCAACATCAAAACTCGAATCCAGCCTTTGTCTTCCACTCCTACGATAGAAACTACAAACAACACGGTCTGCAGCCTGTATCCCACCTGCAGAGAAGTTTTCTTTGCCCAAATGATGATGTGTGACAAAACTGTGAGCCAACATTTTTGCATTATAAGACTTTCACATTAAAAGTAGATTTGGCGATTCTTGTTGGACAAGTGGAAGTTCTGGCCTTTTTGGATTTCCTCTCTGAATTTCCACATAAAAATTATTATGAGAAGAGGTTTCTATAATTATAGCATGTACTTTCCAGTGTCCGTCTGTGGTTGTGTGTTGGCCCAGTGGCCACAATTCCTCTCTCTCTGTTCCCATTCACTTTGAAAGGTGCCATAGATCTCCCATCAAGAAATCAGATCTATTTCTTTGTCGTTTTTCTCTATACTGGTCTTGGGACTTACTTTGGCCAACAAAATATGGCAGAAGTGAGGTTGAATCAGGTCTGAGTTTAGCCTCAAGAGATCTTGCACGTTTCCAGGCAAATTAACTTGGAAATCTATGCTGTCCCCATGGAACAAGCCCAGACTAGTTTTTTGGAGGATAAGCGAGCATGTGGGACATAGACAAGTCATTCCATGTGAAGTCATCAGTATTTACCCAGCCAACCATCAAATGGCTGCAGACTTCAGAGTAAGCTCAGCCAAATGCAAGACTGTCCACCTGAGACCAGACCAGTGTGCTGATTCAGAGGATCATAAGCCAAATTAATGGTCATTTTTAAGTCACTAAGCTTGAAACTGAACTGTACATATCAACAGCTGGTAAGTACTCCAATGTATTGTTTTTCTTCACTTTACATTAATTTGACACTGAATTCAAGCATCAGGTTCAGTTTATCTCTATACTTATTATCTTGAAGTATAGAACTATTTTTATATTGTCCTAAGTCTTAAAAAGTCAGGGAAAATTTGACTAAAAGGACGTGTTCATATTTCTGGCCATCTTTATACAATTGTTTTTCCTGCTTGGCACCTATTAGCATGTTGGTTGGCAGCTCTGCTAATGCACACAAATAATACGTAGCAGATCTACTTTGTTGCGGTTTTCATAGATATATAACTCTGACCAAGAATTTCCATACAGTTTGGGTGTCTGCTCCTAACTTTCAAATATTTTAGGAATTATTGCTGCTTAGTAAGAGGGAAAAAAAACAATGCTACATTGTTTAATTCCTCTGCACAAACTTTCCTTTCCTTCTGTCTTTCTTGTGTTTATTTCCATTCTCTCTAGGGGGAAACCAACCCTAAGACTGCTCAGAAGACTTCAGTTCAAGAAGACTTCAGTGCAAAAAGTGAAGTTGTTTCCTTATCTCTGCACTGCAGGAACTGAGTACACCTTTGTTCTTCTAAGAGATTCATGATAGTAACCTTCTCTGGTCAGCCAAGAAACTTCAAAAATAATAATTTCAAACAGGTTCAAATTCAGTTTCATCCTTTGTAATATGAGTTTCTGGGGGAAAGTGGAATGTGGTCTTTGACTGTTGGATTTGTTTATTGCGTTTTTTTTTTTTTTTTTCTGTTTTGAGTTCCCATAACTAATAAGGTCAGAAAGTTTTTTGGGGGTTTGTGTTAAGTGATTCCCTTCTCCAAAATTTCCATCACCTCAGTGAATGAACTGGCCTGTGAACAAAACAACAAAATAGATAGAGAGGAAAAAGAAAATTATACAATCATTTGGGAGTAATCTCTGATTGTTCTCAAATTTAAACATTTGAAATAAAATTTATTCCATTATTAAAATGTTTTAAAAAGACATTACTAAAATAATGTTTAACAATAAAAAATAATTTTTATTTTATTTTTTAATGTTTTTATTTTAATTTGATAAAAATTATTTTTTATTGTTAAACAATGCTTTATTTCACATTTCTACAACTTGAGATATAGGTACACTTTAGTTTGGGAAAGTATGCATAATGCTCTTTTTAAGTGGGACATATACATATATCATCATGAATTACACACATATAAATGGGGGTGTGTGTGTGTAGAGAGAGGGAAAGACAGAGGGAGCTAGAGAGAGAGAAATTCCTGTTAACTTGTACCATGCACATTGCTATATATTGGTTACCATATTGTTGTTTCCCAAGCCTGTACTGCTCCCCAAGGTAAACTGAAACTTTTAGAAAGAGAAGCAGCAGGAAAGTATGAAAAAGACTTGAGTTCATCAAAGAATATTAAAAAATGAAGCTGGTACTATTGCTAGGGGCATGGCCCATGAGATCAGGCTACCTTGGCCAGAGTGCTGGTCCTCCTATTACCTCCTAAGTGATCTTTGTACCCTGAGCTTCAGTTACTTTATCTGTGAAACAAGAATAATAATGTTACCTGACACTTTGAGGAGTGAAAATTATGTCTTAAAAATGCATGTATGAGCTTCTGTCACTGTCTGGCATGTAGTAAACACTCATGAAACATTAGCAATTTTTCTGCCATTATTATTATAATCAAAGAAATATTCTGCCCTTAACAACTTTGAATTTTTCTCACATTTTTGGAGGACTTATATTTTCTTAAACATTTTACCATAATGCCATTCATTCATGTTCCAAGCCTACTTCATTCTCAGTCATATAAGCATAACATTGGCTACATTCATCATATATGGCACATGTATGAATGTTTATATCTGAAAGCCAGGTGCCTCACATGTGAAACCACTTTGGTTTTGTCATGGACTGAATTGTGCCTCCCCCTACCCCAGCAATGCATATGTTGAAGCCTTAACTCCCAATGTAATATATTTGGAGATATAGCCTTTAAAGAGGTAATTGAGATTAATTGAGGTCATTGGAGACCCTAATTCAATATGACGAGTGTTTTTACAAGAAGAGGAGGAGCAACCAGAATTGCACATGCACAGAAAGAAAGGTCATGTGAGGATACAGAAAGAAGGTGGCCACCTGCATGTCGCTGAGAGAGACCTTAAGGAAAACCAGTACTGCCAGCACGGTACCTTGATTATAGACTTCCAGGCTCCAGAACTTTGAGAAAATAAGCTGTTGTTATTTAAGCCATTCAGTATGCTGTATTGTGTTATGGCAGCCCTAGAAGACTAATACCATTTCAGTGGAGATATATACAAATTTTTCTTTCCAATTACTGCATCCAATTATGCCTTATCAAATCTCTCTTTTACATCTTTTAATTATAATTGGTTATATTTCATAAAGTTTCCCACCACTTTCAGTTAATACATGTCTATTTCATTCTGATTCTTCAATCACAAACTTGATTTAAATCTCTTTGAGTCACCTCCCCATAATTCACAGATCAGGGGACCTGAGGTGAGCTGGGAAAAGTTCCCCACACTGATTTTCCCTTTACTCCTCCATCTCCAGCACTTTGGGAAGGAGGTCCAGGTCAGATTCTGGGACACTCCTCTTCCTCCTTGTTTAATGTCTATTTCTCTAGAAATAGAGGAGTAGGAAAAGAGGAAGGGGCCAGAAGGAAGCAAAGAAGATCATTTGAGAACTTCCCTCCTGTCTGTGACAGCCAACATCACTGTCCACTCTTCTTATCTGGTTACCCTGCGACAGGTGACCTATAGATTGGTTACATGAGTGGTTTCCTTGGGGAAATCTTTCTCTTCTCTCAGCTTCTTTCATCACAGGTGACAACCTTTGAGAGATACAGCCATGCCTCTTCTTACTCATGAACCAGTGCAGTCCATACCTCCAGGCTCCTCTCTTGAGAGCAGCCTGGGGAAACCCAGAGATCTTTTGACCTTCTCAAAATTCCCCATTCCTTTAAATAGAGTGAAAAAAATCTGAGGTTCTCTTCTGCACTTGTAAAATGAATCATAGAGGGCCGTTGACCATGTCTTCTTCCCAGGCACATTATAATACTATCTTTTATCATCATTGTTTTGACAATACTCCAGCAAACTCCTTTGTTTTTGCTTTTCTGGGTTTAAAATTTTTTTTTAATTTATGTATTTATTATAAAGATGTGGGTTACAATTCAGGGTTAGGTATACAAACACTGATCATGCAGGTACCCTTGTTGATGAGGTATGCCCCTCCCTCCCCTAGCAGTTTCCCTCAACTGCCAGTCCCACCCCCCACTTCCCCTGACAGTTTTCCGCTACTGCCAATCACTTTCTTATAGCATTATAATTGTTCAAGGTCACCTTATTAGTAAGAACATATGGAACTCAGTTCTTTGTTTCTGTGATAAATCACTGAGTATGATCGACTCCAAATCCATCTAATTTGCTGAAAAGTCCATATATTTGTTCTTCTTTATGGCTGCATAATATTCCATTGTGTATATGTACCACATTTTGTTTTTTTTTTTATCTAGTCCAGCTTTGATGGGCAACAGGGTTGGTTCCATGTTTTTGCTATTGTGAATAGAGCTGCAACAAACATACGTGTGCAGGTATCTGTTTTGTAGAATGATTTGAGTTCCCCCAGGTATATTCCCAATAGGGGAATTGCTGGGTCATATGGAAGGTCAATTTCTAGTTTTGTCAGAAATTGCCACACTGCCTTCCAAAGAGGTTGTACTAGTCTGCATTCCCACCAGCAGTGTAGAAATGTTCCATTTTCTCCACAACCTTGCCAATATCAGTTGTTGTTTTATTAATGATGGTCATTCTTACGGGGGTTAAGTGATATCGCAATGTGGTTTTGATTTGCATTTCTCTAATGATGAGTGAGGCTGAGCACTTTTTCACGTGTCTGTTGGCTGCCCGCATATCTTCTTTTGAGAAGTGTCTATTCATGTCTTTTGCCCACTTTTTAAAGGGGCTATTTGTTTTTCTCCTTTTGGCGTGTTTGAGTTCTTTATAGATCCTAGATGTTAGACCTTTGTCAGATATACATTAGGCAATATTTTTTCCCATTCTGTGGGCTGTCTCCCTGCTCTCTTGATGGTTCCTTTGGCTTTTCAGAAGCTTGTCAGTTTAATGAAGTCCCACTTGTCTATCTTATCTCTTATGGCCTGGGCACTTCGGGTTTTGATCAGGAATCGGTTGCCAGTTCCAACTTCCATAAGAGTGTCTCGTGCATTTTCTAAGGTTCTTACAGTTTGAAGTTTTACATTTAGGTCTTTGATCCATTTAGAGTTAATTTTTGTGTATGGTGCTAGGTAGGGGTCCTGTTTCAATCTTCTGCATGTGTTCATCCAGTTTTCCCAGCACTATTTACTGAATAGGTTCTCTTCTCCCCAGTGGTTGTTGTTGGAGGCTTTGTCAAAGATGAGTTGGTTGAGGAACTGAGACTTTGCTTCCAGAATCTCTATCCTGTTATATTGGTCTATGTGCCTGTTCTTGTACCAATACCAGGCTGTTTTGATTACTGTAACCTTATAGTAAATTTGAAGTCTGGAAGTGTGATACCTCCTGTTTTGTTTCTTTTGCTTAGTATTGCTTTGGCTATTTGTGGTTGTTTATGTTTCCATATGAATTTCTATATTGCCATTTCCAGGTCTGAGAAGAATGATGTTGGTAACTTAATGGGTATAGCATTGAATCTGCAGATTGCCTTTGGTAAGATGGACATCTTAACAATGTTGATTCTTTCTATCCATGAGCATGGGATATTTCTCCATTTGTTTGTATCTTCTTGGATTTCTTTGACACTGTTTGTAGTTCTCATTGTAAAGGTCTTTCACTTCTCTGGTTAGGAAGATGCCAAGGTATTTCATTTTATTGGTGGCGATTGTGAATGGAACTGTGCCTTTTATTTGGTTCTCTGTCTGCTTGTTGTTGGTGTAGAGAAATACAACTGTGTTTTGCACATTTATTTTGTACCCCGAGACCTTCCCAAAGTCCTTTTTCAGTGCAAGCAGGGTTTTGACAGATTCTTTTGGATTTTCAAGGTATAGGATCATATCATCAGCAAAGAGGGATAACTTGACTTCCCCTTTTCCTATTTGAATACCCCTTTCCTTCTCTTATCTAATAGCCTGAGCTTGAACTTCCAATACAATATTGAACAAGAAGGGTGAAAGTGGACAACCTTGTCTTGTTCCACTTTTCAGGGGAAATGATTCTAGTTTCTGATCATTTAGCAATATGCTAGCTGTGTGTTTTTTATAGATGGCACTTACTATTTTGAGATATGTTTCTTCTTTACCTAGATGTGTGAGGGTTTTTATCAAGAAGGGATGCTGGATTTCATCAAAAGCCTTTTCTGCATCTAATGAGATAATCACGTGGTTCTTATTTTTACATCTGTTGATGCATTTAATGACATTTATGGTCTTGTGAATGTTGAACCAGGCCTGGGAAAGAAGCCTACTTGGTCATGGTGGATGATATTTGAGATGTGTTTTTGGATCTGATTTACTAGAATCTTTTTGAGGATTTTTGCATCTATGTTCATAAGGGATATTGGCCTTTATTCTCTTTATTTGTTAAACCTTTACCCAGTTTGGGTATCAGTGTAATGTAGCTTTGTAAAATGATTTGAGGAGAATTCCATCTTTCTCAATTGCCTGGAATACTTTCAAGTAGGATTGGTATCAGCTCCTTCTTGTACATTTTGTAGAATTCTACTGGAAAGCCATCCAGTCCAGGGCTTTTTTTTTTTTTTTTTTTTTTTTTTTTTTTGTAGGTAGTTTTCGTATGACAGAGTCAATTTCCTGGGCTGTTATGGGTCTATTTAGTGTCTCAATGTCTTCTTGTTTTAACCTAGGGAGGTTGTGTGATGTCAGAAAGTCCTCCATTTCATCTAGGTTTGCAAATTTATATCCATAAAGGTATACATAGTAATCTCTGATAATCTTTTGAATTTCTTCGTGGTCAGTTGTGATTTGATTTTTTTGTATTTCTGATTGTGTTTATTTGCGCATTTTCTCTCTTTTTCTTGGTCATTCTGACTAGGGGCCCATCAATCTTGTTCATCCTTTCAAAGGATCAACTTTTTTGTTTTGTTGATGTTTTCTGTGATATTTTTGTGTTCTGTGCCCTATATTTGGGCTCTTATTTTTTTGATTTGGGTTCTTCTACTAAATTTGGGGTTTTGGTGGTCTTCTCTTTCTAACTCCTTTAGGTGCTCTGTGAGGCACTCCACTTGTGATCTTTCCATTTTCTTGATGTGTGCTCGTAGAGATATGAATTCCCCTCTTAAAACTGATTTCATGGCATCCCAGAGGTTTTGGTAAGATATTCCTTCATTTTCATTTGTTTCCAGGAATCTTTCAATTTCTTCTTTGATTTCAGTGTTGAACCAGTTGTTGTTCAGCATCATACTGTTTAGTGTCCATGTCATTGTAGGTTTTGGGGGAAATATTGTGGGTTTTAATGTTTATTTTTATTCCACTGTGGTATGAGAATGTGCAAGGCAAGATTTAACCTTGTGGAATATGTTTATGCTTGACTTATGGCCAAGAATATGATCAATCTTGGAGTATGTTCCATGTGGTGATGAGTAGAATGTATACTCTGTGGTTGCTGGGTGGAATAATCTGTTGGTATCTATTAAGTCCATTTGGTCAAGTGTCAAGTTTAGGTTCTGAATCTCCTTGTTGATATTTTGCCTCGATGATCTATCTAGAGCTGTCAGTGGGGTATTTAAGTCCCCTGCTATAATAGTGTTAGAGTCAATATCTTTTTTCAGTTTATTTAGTAGTTGTTTTATAAATGCTGGTGCTTCTCTGTTGGGTGCATATATGTTTAGGATGGATATTTCTTGTTGATGGATTGAACCTTTTATTGTTATATAGTGTCCTTTTTTATCTTTTTTAATTTTTGATAGTGTAAAGGTTATTTTGTCTGATATTAAGATTGCAACTCCTGCCCTCTTTTGTAATTCACTGGCCTGGAAACTCATTTTCCATCCTTTAACTTTGAGTCTGTGTGCATCCCTTTAGTGAGATGTGTCTCCTGGATGCAGCAAATAATGGGGTCATGGTTTCTTATCCAGTCCACCATTCTGTGTCTTTTGAGTGGTGCATTTAGTTCATTCACATTCAGGCTAATTATTGAAATGTGGTGATTTTTCCCTGTCATGAGGTTCTTATAGAGTTGTTGTTGTTCCTGTTTGTTGTCTTTCCTTTGGTTTTTGGGTTGATTCATGTTTGTCATCTTTTCCCTTTACTCTTGTGATTCATGTTTGCCATCTTTTTCCTTTACTCTTTCTCCTTTTCTTCTGTGTTCAATACTTTGTTAAGTATCTCTTATAGAGGTGGTCTGGAGGCTATATAAGTTCTTAGGGATTGGATGTGATGGAAAAGATTTTAATTCTCCCTCTCTGAAGAAACTTAGCTTGGCTGGGTAGGTTACTCTTGGTTGAAATTGCTTATCTTTGAGAACTTTGAAGATTGGGCTCCCAGCCCTAGCCTGAAGTGTCTCTGTAGATAAATCTGCTGCTATTCTAATTGGTCTTCCCTGGTAGGTAGTCTGATCTTTTTCTCTTGTTGCCTTTAGGGTTTTTTCTTTTATACCTATTTTATTTAGGTGAATTATTATGTGTCTGGGAGTTGGTCTTATCATTTGTTGTCTTTCAGGGGTTCTCTGAATGTCTTGTGTTTGAATTTTTGCATCACTGATGAGATGAGGGAAGTTTTCTTGAATAATTTCATGGAATGTTTGTTCCGGTGTGGTCTCTATCTCTCTTTCTGCCTCAGGAAGGCCAATTACTCTTACGTTTCTCTCTTGAAGTAATCGTTCATCTCTTGAAGGTTTTATTCTGTCTTTTTAAGCTTCTTTTCTATGTTTTTGACAGTTTGGGTTAGTTCTGTATTTTGGTCTTCAAGCTCTGAGATTATTTCTTCTGCTTGGCTAATTCTGCTTTCCATGCTTATTAGCATGTTATTTATTTCCATCACAGTATTCTTTCCTGCTGTTGTTTCTGTTATCAACTCCTTCCTGTTTTCCTCTTATCTCGCCTCAATTTTTTAAATTCTCTCTATTAATGTCTTGATGTCTGGGTTTGTTGCTTGTGACCAGTCATTCTAGGTACTTTTCATTGTTTGTGTTTCAAAGTCTATTTTCTCAGTGTCTGACCTCCGAGGGATCTGTGTGAGCCATATATTCTTCTTTTGGCTTTTCTTCATTTGTGCAGATTTCTCCTCTGTACTTTTTCCTTCTGTCCCCCCCCCAATCTTCTTTAATTCTGTTTTTCAGGGGTGGAGGTGTTGCTTTTACTTCTATTTGTTCAATCTCCTATTCTTCCTTATGTATACCCTCTTGCTTTGTTCAATTCTGGAGTTGGACTGTAGGTTGGGGGCAGTCCTTTTTGCAGGTTTGAGATTTAATTAAAGGGGGGGCTGTAATTCAAAATCTATCTGCAGATCCCAGTATCTGCCTATAGGTGTATGGATAATCTGAAACACACTTCCCACTGCCTTGCAACCTGTCCATGAAGTGGGGTTATAGGTTTATTCCCTGAAAGCAAAATGAGGCTAAAAAAGGGAAAAGAATGAAGCAGGGAGTGGGGAGAAGAAGGAGGTAGAGAGAGAGAGGAGTAAGAGGGAAAACAGACAAACATACCAACTAACAAATGAAAAGAGACTCAAAGACTGCAACAAGTAGAAAGAAAAACAGCAACAACTACAAACTAACCAACAATCTCACGAAAAAACTAAAACTCACAATCATTCAAACATACAAGCTATCCAACTTCCTTATTGGTGTGCTATTCCTCTATACAAAAATGGGGTCTACAGAGAAAAAAAAATAGAAAAAAGTCAGTAAACTAAGAGAACCAAAGCAAGTATGTAAACATTATTAATAAGAGTAATAAGAGAGAGAAAACAAGATGGGTAAGACAAACAGACAAAGAATTTAAAAAATTGTAAAATAAGGAACCAAGCATGCTCTGAGACTTTTCCTTTAAGTCCAGTGTCCTTTCAGCTCTGATTTCTAGCTGTCTTTGCAGGCTGGTAGATTTGTTCACAGGGTCAGTTTCCCCTGGCCTGCTGTGGAGGGTGGTTCAGATCTGGGCTGCCTGCAGAGTCTGCATTGGCAGCTACTGCTCGGCTGAGAAGTCTAAGGTGGTTGAGGCATTCGTCGAGCACCATGTGGAGAGCAGGCTGCCAACAATGGGAGTTGCAGCCCTCCAGGGAAGAGCTAGTGTCTTTATTTGTGAGCTCTTTCATGGAGAGTCTCACAGACCAAACCACCCTGTTGCCATCTTGTCAGAAGTACCCTTTTAAAAAATTTTTGTCTGTTCTATTTCATTCTACTTTCCTCTGTTCTCCTCATTACTGTTGCTTTATCTTGGACTTGGGGTACACACAAGTACCCATTGCATCATCAAATAGAGTGGTGGTGGGCAGTGGGTCTCAGGGGACCCATACTCCAGTCAGTGAATATTGTAACTTGCAAGTCATTTCTGAACATTAGCTCCCCACCCTCCACCTTATTCAACTCTCAAAACTCCAAGAAACAGCAAAGCTTCCTTCAAAACAGAAAAAATGTGAAAGTTCTGATTAAGGAAGAATAGAGGGCTGAGCAAACAATAGAGATGAAAGCCTCACTCACTACCACTAAATAATGGAATTAAAGAAAGAAAGAGACCTGTCACAAATGAGGAAAAAGTGATGGGAAAAGATGGGTAATTCCCAATGGAACAAAGAGGCAATGCCCAAAAAATCAGACCTAAGATCCCAAACAATGGAAATCACCAGCAATTGGTTCCAGAACACAACAAATATTATGCAATGAATGGAAAGAATCAATAAGACTCAAGATGACAAGATGCCACACTAAAATAATGCATAACAGATATTTCAGCCATAAAAACTTCATCCAGGAAATAAATAGCAAGATAACAAGCATGGAAAACAGAATTAACTAAGCAGAAGAAAGAATTTCAGAGCTTGAAGATCAAAACATGGAATTTACCTGAACTGTTGAAAACATAGAAAGAAAACTCAGGAAAAAAAAGCCTTCCAAGAGAGGTATGATTATATCAAGAGATCAGACTTATGCCTGATAGGTGTCCTGGAAGAAGAAAGGGAAACAGAACACTTTGGAACAAGTATTCCAGGAGGTTATTCAATAAAACTTTCCTATCTCACTGGAGTTGATACCATACAAACACAAGAGATGTAGAAAACCCCCACAATACATCAAACGAGAAGACCAATCCCTAGACACATAGTAATTTACCTAAACAAAGCAGGTATACAAGAAAAAATCCTAAAGGCAGTGAGAGAGCAAGGTCAGACTACCTACCAGGGAAGATCAATCAGAATAGCAGCAGACTCACTGGCAGAAATGCTGCAAGCTATAAGAACTAGAGTCCAATTTTTGAAGTCCTGAAAGATAAAACAATTTCAACCAAGAATTTCCTACCCAACCAAATTCAGCAATGAAGAAATAAAATCCTTGCCAGATATCCAATCCCTAAAAGATTATGCTGCTTCCAGACCAGCTCTACAGGAGACACTCAAGAAGGGATTAAGCACAAAAGAAGAAGAAAAAAAGAACAGACATTAATGTCCCAAGAATGCATGAAAAAAATAGAATCAATACAACACATCTCACGACTCCAAAATTAAAAACACACACATATATCAACTCAAAAGCTAAAAGAAACAGAACAGCCATATAAGAGCCTCATAACAGAGATTAAACTGTCACATTTTAATAATCAGCCTGAACATCAATGGACTAAATGCACCGCTGAAAAGACATAGATCACTCATAATCAGATCCGGAACATTTACCATTATACTATAAGAAAGGGTTTGACAGTAGTGGGATACTTCTGGGGTGGAGTGGGGGAACGCAATATCAGTAAGGGTACCTGATCTCAAACCAGGCAAAATGGGGACCAAAGGGAGGCCCAAACTTTACCTGTATGATGACCATTTGTATATCTAATCCTGAATTGTACCCCACATCTTTAAGAAAAAGAAAAATACATAAAATGGCAAACTGGATTTCAAAAATATAACCAAACAATATATTGCCTCCAGGAAATAAATCTCACTACAAAGGATACCCACAGATTCAAAATTAGGAGATGGGAAACAAACATTAAAGAGAATAGAACACACAAAAAATCAGAAGTCATGATCTTAATATCAGACAAAACAACCTTTGAGCTATCAAACTTTTAAAAAGATACAGAAGGACACTATATAATGATAAAAGGTTCAATCCATCAACAAAAAATATCCATCCTAAACATAAATGTGCTCAATGCAAGATCAACAGCTTTTTTTTTTTTGAGTTGGAGTCTCACTCCGTCACCCAGACTGGAGTGCAGTGTCCGCTCCCGGCCACCGCAGCATCTACCTGCTGGGTTCCGGCGATCCTTCCGCCTCAGCCTTCCGAGTAGCCGGAATTACAGGCATGTGCTACCATGCCTGGCTGATTTTTTGATTTATTGTAAAGATGAGGCCTCGCTGCCCAGGCGGGCCTCGAACCCGCAAGCTCAGGCAATCCACTCACCTCAGCCTCCCAAAGGCGCGGGACTACAGGCTGAGCCACCGAGCCTGGCTGAGCAACAGCTCTTATAAAGCAACTACTAAGTGAATCAAAAAAGATATTGACTAACACTATCATAGCTGTGGATTTAAGTACACCCAGTAACAACCCTAGATAGATAATTTTTAAAAATCAACAATGAGATCCAGAACTTCAACTTGATGGTTGATCAAATGGATTTAGTAGATACCTCCAGAACATTCCACCAAACAACCATGGAATATACATTCTACTCACCACCACATCAAATGTACTCCAAGAGCTATTACATCCTCAGCCATAACTCAAGCATAAACAAATTTCATAAGATCAAAATACTGCCATGATTACAGTGAAATAAAAATAAATATCATCAGATTACAGTGAAATAAAAATAAATATCATCACCAACAAGATTCCCCAAAAGCCCACAAAGACAGGGACACTAAACGGCATTATGCCGAACAACTCCTGGGTCAACACAGAAATCAAAACAGAAATTAAAAGATTCCCAGAAAAAATGAAAACAAAGACATATCTTACCAGAATCTCTGGGATACCATGAAATCAGTACTAAGATGGGAATTTATATCTCTGTGCATACACATCAAGAAAATAGAAAGATCACAAGTTAATAGCCTAACAAATCACATAAGGAACTGAAAAGACATGACAACCAAAACCTAACTTCAGCAAAAGAATTCAGATTACCAAAGTAAAAGCCTAAATATGGGAAATAGAAGGCAAAACTATCATAGAAAAAAGAATCATGAAACAAAAAACTTATTCTTTTAAAGGAAAAACAAGACTGATGGATTCTTAGCCAGACTAATCAAGAAAAAGAGATAAAAAGCCCAAAATAAACATAATCAGAAATGCAAAATATCAACTCACGACTGACCCTGAAGAAACAGAAAAGATTGTCAGAGATGGCTGTGCACACCTGTATGGAAACAATCTCAAAACCTGAATGAAATTGGAGACTTTCTGGCATCACACAACGTCCCCAGGTTGAAACAAGAAGAAATTGAGACACTAAATAGAGCAATAACAAACTGAGTAAATTGAATCTGTCATAAGAACACTACCTACAAAAAAAAGTTCAGGACCAGCTGCCTTTCCAGTAGAATTCTACAAAACATGCAAGGAGGGGTTGCTGGTCTGGAAGCAGCAAGATTCTAGCAAATTGGATACAACAGCAAACCTCAAAAGTTATTCACCATGACCAAGTAGGCTTCACCCCTGGGATGTAGGACTGGTTCAACACCTACAAGACCATAAATGCAATTAAATACATAAACAGATGTAAAAACAAGAACTACATGATTATATTGTTAGATACAGAAAAAACCTTTGACAAAATTTAGCATCCTTTTTGGATAAAAATCCTTGGACACCTAGGCATAGAGGGAACATACCTCAAAAAAGTAAGAGCCATCAGTGATAAACCCATAGCCAGCATATTGTTAACCAGACAGAAACTGGAAGCATTTCCCCTGAAAACTGGAACAAGACAAGGTTACCTATTCTCACGCCTCCTGTTCAAGTGCTGGAAGTCCTAGCTACAGCAATCAGACAAGAGAAGGAAATCAGGGGTATCCAAATAGCAAAGGAGGAAGTTATGCTATCCCACTTTGCTGTGATATGACATTATGCCTTGAGAACCCATCAGAATCTGTCAAAAATCTCTCTGCCCTGATAAAGGAGATAGGCAAAGTCCCAGGATACAAAATCAACAAGCGAAAGACAAACACATTCTTGTACACCAACCAAAAAAATAAAAAGGCAGAAAACCAAAAAAAGCACAGTCCCATTCACAATAGACAGACAGACACACACACACACACACACACACACACACACACACAGACACACACACAATGAAATACCTCAGCATCATCCTAGCCAGAGATGTAAAAGACCTTTACAAAAAAACTACAAAACACTACACAAAGAAATCAAAGAAGACACAAACAAATGGAAAAATATTTCATGCTCATGAATTGAAAGAATCAACATTGTTAAGATGCCCATCCTACCCAAGGCAATCTACACATTCAACACAATACCCATTACGTTAACAACATCATTCTTACCAGAACTGGAAACAATACAGAAATTCATAGGCAAACATAAACAACAATGAATAGCCAAAACAATCTTCAGCAAAAGAAACAAAACAGGAGGTACCACACTTCCAGACTTAAAACTTTATTATAAGGCTACAATAATCAAAACAGCCTGGTATTGGTATAAAAATAGGCATATGAACCAATGGAACAGGATAGAGATTTTGAAGCAAAAACCAATTCATCTTTGACAAAGCCTCCACCAACAACCACTGGGGAGAAGAGACCCTATTTAGTAAATGGTGCTGAGAAAACTGGCTGACCACCTGCAGAAGATAGAAACAGGACCCCTAACTATCACCAAACTAAAAAAATCAATTCTAAATGGATCAAAGACCTAATTGTAAAACCTCAAAGAATCTTGGAAAACACAGGCGGCACCCTTACAGAAATTGGAATAGGTAACCAATTCCTTATAAAAAAATCTATCCCATAAGAGATAAGATAGACAAGTGGGACCTCATCAAACTGAAAATCTTCTGTGAAGCCAAAGAAACCATCAAGAGAGTGGACAGGCAGCCCACAGAATGGGAGAAAATAGTTAACAATTATATATCTGACAAAGGCCTAACATCCAGGATCTACAAGGAACTCAAACATGCCAAAAGTAAACAAAACAAAAAACAGTCCTGTTAAAAAATGGGCAAAAGATATGAATAACACTTTGCAAAGGAAGACATAGGAATACATGATACATGAAAAAAATTCTCAGCCTCACTAATCATCAAATAAATGCGAATCAAAACCCCATTGAGATACTACCTAACTCCAGTCATGATGACCATCATCAATAACTCAAAAACCAACAGATGCAGGAGAGGATGTGAGGAAAAGGGAATGCATTTACACTGTTGGTGGGAGTTTACATTAGCACACCCTCTGTGGAAAACAGTGTGACTATTCCTAAAAGATCTAGAAATCGACCTTCTATACAACCCAGCAATCTCTCTTGTGGGATTATACCCAGAGGAACCTAAATCACGCTACAAAAAAGATACCTGCACACACATATTTATTGTAATACTGTTCACAATAGCAAAAACATGGAATCAACTGTGTTGCCAATCAAAACTTGTCTGGATTAAAAAAAACGTGGTACATATACATGTCAGAATGTTACTCAGACATAAAGAAAGACAAACATATGGACTTCACAGCAATTTGGATGGATTTAGAGTCTATAATACTCAGTGATTTATCACAGAAACAAAGAAACAAAGAACTGAGTTCCACAAGTTCTCAATCATATGTGGACCCTGAACATTTATCCTAATACTATAAGAAAGTGTTGGCAGTAGTGGGAAACTACCAGGGGAGGGAGGGGGAACAAAATATCAATAAGGGTACCTGACTCCAAACCAGGAGATGTCGGGGAGAAGGGAACCTAAACTTCACCTGTATGATGACCATGTATATCCCTAATCCTGAATTGTACCCCACATCTTTTTTATAAATAAGAAGAGCTAAGACCTCCCCTAAAAATAAAGAAATAAAGACATGGGGAAAAATTAACCTTTGTCGCTATAAGCCATGGAGGCTTTTGGCATGTTTTATTACCCCAGCATATCCTAACTAATCTTAACTGAAATTATGTCCCTCTATCCTTCCTTATACTCCTTATTTTCTTTGTCTTATCTCTGCCTCATGTTATTCAACTTTTTCCAGTTAATATTTCAAATCATGCCAAACCTTTTTTTCTTACCAAATCCTATAAACTATCTGATTTCTTTACTCTTCCACTGTATCTTTATTCTGTATTCTACTAATTTTATCATATCTATATGCTACTCAACTAGATTCAAAGGAAAACAGAGGAGGGGTTTTTGCCAAGAGACCTTTCAGAATATCTTTGCGGTTTGGAACCAGGAAAGCACAAATTCAAAAAGAGAAGAGAAAAGGGGAGATTGAATGTTATGCTAGTGATCACCAAAGCCTTATAAATTCAGGGAGTGGTAGTAAATGTTTCATTTTTAATTTAATTTCTACTACAGTCCAGGTAACTTGCTGAGAAGTGTGGTTGGAGAAATGGATGAAACACTCTTTTGGCTACCACTGTGAGGGAAAAGAGGCATAGTTAGTATTTAGTGTAAGTACTATAATACATTAGACATTGTATGTATCATAGTATTTGTAACACTAAATACCTTAAACAATACCCTGTGCTGACTTCCTGACTAGGTCCTAAGGAAGAATAAAGGGAATCAGGAGAAGCTTACAAAAATAATGACTGCCTGTCTTGGAAACTGAGGGGCAAGTGGGAGATTGGGTGAAATACTGTTCCAGGCAGGGACACCCACCTGGATTTGATTCCAGTGGCAAGGAAAATCACTTGATAATTTTCCTGTGGTTTGGAGGGTTTGTTTGTTTGTTTGTTTGTTTGTTTGTTTTGCAATCTCCAAAAAAAAGGAAATGGACAAAAGTTCCTTTTCTTGGGAAGTTATTGAAACAATCATGACATAGACATCTGGAAATGAATAACATAATTGATCAAAAATTAGGATAAAATATTTTGCAATGTTTTTTCACTGTCAACAGAGAAACAAATACAGATATACAAACCAGGTCATTTATGCATTTAAGATCAGAAACTTAGTGTGCTATATACAACCTACAAAGATATTTTCCTTGTGTCACACAGCGTCTCAAAAAACAAATCAAGTTAGTTGCTAACACTAAAAAAAGAGAGATGTTGCAAAGAAAGAAAGAAAGAAAGAAAGAAAGAAAGAAAGAAAGAAAGAAAGAAAGAAAGAAAGAAAAAGACAAATCAGACTTCTGCCTTCCCTTTTAAAAGTCCAAATCCCATCACTACTAAATCCTAGTTACTCCTTCAGATGGATTCTAACACTCCAATTAACCCCTGTCTTACTATCTTTTTTGGGGGGTTGCTATAATTATTTTACACCTGGCCAACTTCATTCATTTATTCTAATTTTTTTATCATGAATATATTTGGTATTAAAATTCCTAATAAAGATTATCAACTCATTGATTCTTCAGTTATATAAAAGCAGAACAAAACAAAACTTCAACATGCATGTCCCTGGAGTAACACTGCATGGAGTAACAACTTCACTCTGTTCACGTGCAGGATTAATAGATAAGTGCCAACTCGTCATGCTGGTATTGTACTGTATCAAGCTTTCTGTTGTGTGGTGTTATTAACACAGCCTGGAATATGAGTAAGTACAAGCCAATAAAATGTGATCTGAGAGCTCTTGGATTTCAAAATAACGTGTTAAGCCTCACTGAGTGTAGTAAAGATGGATCACGATGCTGTGTTGCTGGGAGAATAATGTTATCCACTTGTGGATGGTCAGATGAAATTTAGAAATTGCTGCCCTGATCACTGGGAAAAAAATATTACCATCATCCACTTTCTAGCAAATGTACCTTGACTTGTTAATTGCTTAGCCGCTCATTATTAATAATTGAAGACTTGAATGCATGCTTACTGTGTAATCCAATTCTACACTTACCATTTGGGGTAACGTTAATAAGGGCACTTCTCATGAGGAAATGCATTCGTGCACCACTCTGTGTTAAAAACGAAAGCGAAGCTTTCTGTAAGTTAAAAGAGAAAAGTAATACTGGATCCAGAGAATATACCAAGATAATTGTAATGGGAAGTATAAAAGGGATGGATACAGGAGAAGAAAACTATTTATTGTGAGCACACTATATGCTGCACTTTGTGTTGAAGGTTTCACACTAATTTATCTTCTATAAACTTGTCAGTTAAGTATTATTTCTAGTTCAGAAGCAAAAGACTCAGGCTTAGAATTGGGGGTTAATTAGTCAAAGTAGTAGGACAAGATTCTAAACTGCTTTTTTCTGAGAAAATTTAAAATTTAGCTAAATAGAGGTTAATTCTTCTAGAAGGAGATAGGGGCAGGAATAGTGAACATTTTGTAAAGAAAGGGTCAGTGGCAAGAAAATAAACACACACACACATATATCTACATATAAATATCAGTAAATAATATCTACATATATATGTGTATGTAGATATATGTGTATGTATGTGTGTTTATATATGTTCAGTATGTATATATGTGTATGTGTATGTGTGTTTATATGTATGGTCAGTACTTTGCCTTCTTCAAGTTACATTTAAATATTTCATTTTGATTTGGATAGTCACAATAACTCTGATTGTAAGAGACACCATTCCATCAAATTTACCCATAATAAATTCTACATGCAAAATAGTTATTAATTTTTTATATAGTAAGTGCTTTGTTATATCGTAGGTGTTTGGTGATTTAATGTTTCACTGCATGTATATGCCACAGTTTCTTTATTCATTTATCTGTCAGTGTGAAGTGTGTATAAGAAATCATAGCTAGCCGGCCTCGGTGGCTCAGCCTGTAATCCCGCGCCTTTGGGAGGCTGAGGTGAGTGGATTGCCTGAGCCCGCGGGTTCGAGACCTGCCTGGGCAACTTGGGGAGACCTCATCTCTACAATAAATCAAAAATTAGCCGGGCGTGGTAGCGCATGCCTGTAGTTCCAGCTACTTGGAAGGCTGAGGTGGAAGGATCGCCGGAGCCCAGCAGGTTGAGGCTGCGGTGGCCGGGAGCGGCCACTGCACTCCAGTCTGGGCGACAGAGTGAGACTCCAACTCAAAAAAAAAAAAAAAAAAAAAGAAATCATAGCTATTGATATTATTGCTCAGAACTTTACTGCCCGAGCAGTAAAGATAACTAAACTATTGAGGTTTAACTATATCATAAGAAGGGCTAAAAGATGATATAGTAATTTATTCAGTTACTGAGTACCCATCGGCACCAGTACTATCCTAGGAATTATACTCCAAGTATAATTCCAAATGGAGTGAAAAATACACTAACATTTATGCTCACGAGAAACTCACAGTCAAGTTAAGATGTGAATGCGAAAACAAATGATTATGATTAATAGAAAATGTGCATAAGGAATATAAAGTCACAATGCAGGGACCCTGCGAGGAGCAAAATGTTCTTGCCTGAGCATTTGAGGCTTGAGCCAAATGAAGTTTATCAGTTTTAAGAAGTAATATAACATTTCATTTTATGTATATATCACTTTTTCTTTATTTGTTTATGTTTCAATAGACATTTGGGTTGTTCCAAAATCTTGGTTATTATGAACAATGTTACAATAAACATAAGGGTGCATTTTTCTCTTTGAGATTCTGATTCAATTACTTTGGATATAAATACAGAAGGACTGCTGGATTATATGACAGTTCTGTTTTTAATTTTTTAAGGAACATTCCTATTATTTTTCATAGCAGCTTCACTATTTTACATCATCACTAACAGTGTACAATGACTCCAATTTCTTCACAACTTCACCAAGAGCCTACTTTTGTTTGTTTGTGTGTTTGTTTGTAATAGCAATTCTAACAGATGTGAGGTGATTACCTGCTATGGTTTTACTTTACAGTTATGTGATGATTAGTGATGTTGACATCTTTTCATACCTGCCTAAGCCATTTGTGTGTCTTCTTTGGGAAAAAAAATATGTCTGTTCAAGTTGTTTGTCCATTTTTGAGTCAGATTACTTGCTTTCATGTCCTTGAGTTTTAAGAATTCCTTATATTATACTTTGGAAGTGAATCTCTTATCGGATATACAGTGTACAAATATTTTCTCCTATTCTGTAAGTTGCCTATTCAACCAGTAAACTTTAGAAAAGGAAATCCTACCATTTACAACAATATGAACCTGGAAGGTACTGATATAAGTAAAATAAGTTAGTCACAGAAGGACAAATGCTGCCTGATTTCTCTTTAATTAGGCATCCGAAATATTCAAAGGTATGGAAGTAGACAACAGAATGGTGGTTACTAGAGAATGGGTAGAGGGAATGGGTATAAAGTTACAGTTGTACAGGATGAGTGAGTTCCAGAGATCTGCTGTACAACCTAGTACCTGTAGTTAACAATGATGCACTTAAACATCTCTTAAGAGGGTGGAGCTCATGTTAATTGTTGTTTCCCCAAATTTAAAAAAAGGATCCCAAGGAAACTTTTGGAGATTATGAATATGGTCATAACCTGGATTGTGGTGATAGTAAAATGAATGAATACATATGTCTAAACTCACCAAATTGTATACATTCATTATCTGCAGTTTTTTTGTATGTCAATTGTACCTCAATAGAACTACAAAGGTTGAAATACATGTTTCTAGATCAGACCAGGAAGGTAATAAAGACCATATTTATTGAGTATCTACCAAAGGAAAAAAGAGAAAAAGCAGTTGTCAATTGAATAAGGGGGAAAGAAGAAGTAGCGACATGCTTAGCAAAACACTTTCATATGTGAATATTTTAAGTACATTGCACAGTATTATTAACTATAGGTTATGCTGTACATAACTCTCAAGGACTTATTCATCTTGCATAACTGACGCTTTGTATCTTCTGACCAAATACCTTTCTGTTTCCTCTTCCCCCAGCCCCTGGCAACCACCATTCTATTCTCCTCTCCTACGAGTTAGACAATTTTAGAACCATTATATAAGTGAGATCATGAAGTAATTGTCCTTCTGTCTCTGGCTTATTTCAGTTTGCTAAGAGTGTAGATCTTATATTGTGTTCTTGTCATAAATAATAATAATAAAGAAAGTGATGAAAGGAAACTTTGAAGGTCATGGATATGTTTATGGCATTAATTGTAATGGTTTCACAAGTGCATACTTATCTCCAGACTTATCAAACTGTATACATTAAATGTATACAGGTTTTTTGCATGTTTTTTAAGCTGTTTTAAAAAAAATTGAAGTATGAAATGACATGAACAAGGAACTGTGGTTCAGAGGGAAAAAGAAGGAGAGTCTGAGGGATAAAGACAAACAAGTGGGAGGATGCCCAGTCTCTAAAGGATCAAATAACAGGCTTGTACATCATGGAGTTGTCCTTTATAAAACTTACACTAAAAAGAGAACATGAATGCATCAATCAATGACATCTTTCCTGAGCTCTTCTTGAGAGTCCAGCCTTGTGCTGGTAACTGGGTAAGATACTGAAATTAATATGCTACCATGACGGGCATCAGGAAGATATGGAGTTCAATCCATATTTATTGAACATTTATATGCTGCACCCTGATAAGCCAAAAAGAGGAAAGGCTCATAACTAAGCTGTGTTCCTTACTCCTTACCCACCTTTTTTACCAATCACCATGTACTGAGGACATTGAGAAATCTTGACCAAGTGTTAGAATAGAGGTTCAGTTTGCAAGATGGTGTAAATCCAAAGCGGGTGGGTAATGGAAAGTCCATAGGCTCCAGAGATATCATATCTGGGTTCGCACACTGAATTCGCCATTTTCTACCTACACATTTTGGGCAAATATCAACCTCAGTAATCCTTCCTATACAATCAGGATGGCCACCCATTGTACAAGTTCCTTGTTGCAATTAAATAAGGAGAATTATGTAAAGGTGTCAAGCACAGTACAGAGACTTAACAGGTCCATAAATGCAAAGTAATTCACCTTACATTAATAACAATGATAATTTGGATGTGAGCTGCATATACCAATAAAATGGTTGTGATAATTGGGAAGTTTTCTTTTTGTCAAAAGTCTGTGGACTGTAAGAGGCTATTTCTTACTATTTAAGGAAATAGAGACTCATCAACTGATGACAAAGGATGATTTTAATGGAAATATAATCATTCGGATGGTGTAAGGCTTTCTGTTGTCAATGCACCTCTGGCATCCATTCTCTCACTTGACCCCCTGCCTGTCAGTGCTTTCTCTTACCATCCCTACTTTCCCGTAGGATAAGCATCCAGCTATCTACCAATGTCCTGCTCTGTTTCAACTATTCCGATGTTGGAATCAATAATAGGTAAGGCCAGGAGGACTCTGCTTATTTATCTTACCTCATAGACCAGAAGAGTTTCTACTGTCAGTGACCAGCACTGACCAAGGGTGGGTTAGGACCCGCACCAGAGAATCTGGACAGTGAGAAGACCACTACTCGGAGGCAGTTCTTCTGGGAACAGTCTGATCAGGACTGGAGCCGATTTTATTCAAACCTTTTCCAACTTATATACCATTTTCTATACCCTCCAGCAGTGTGATAATTATTTACTGGGGGCGTACAGATTCCATGATGTATATTGCGGTTTACAAATTATGCATCACAAGACCATCACGAGACTTGCAAGTTCCAAGCAGACAATTCAAACTCCATGATGCCTGATGTGCTTCACAAAACTC